>NW_019416693.1:0-151774 GCF_000390285.2 Anoplophora glabripennis | reverse complement strand
AATACGCAAGTCTGTGTAGAAATTCTTCTTGCACATTATGAATTATTTCTGGGGTAACTCTGTGTATTTCATCTATAATACAATTTTGGAGTTCTTCTAAATTATGTGGTCTATTAACGTACACTTTGGACTTTCAAGTAGCCCCATAAATAGTCCAGGGGTGTAAGATCTGGGGATCTCGCGGGCCATTCTATCGGTCCTCGTCTGCCGATCCACCTCCTAGGAAAACAATTGTCCAGAAAATCTCGAACAGGGCGCGCATATTGCGGAGGTGCACCGTCTTGCTGAAACCATATGGTGTCATCAGGAATATGAGGGTCATTATTGTTAGGAAAAATTACTGCAAGCGCTGGAACAAGGTCATTTTGTAAAAACTCTAAATATCTTGTAAGGGTTCCTTCAAAGAAGAAAGTCCCTATATTCTGTTGTCAACTATTCCAACCCATACATTTAATTTATGTGGGTGTTGGGTATGTGTCTCTGCCATCCAATGAGGATTTTCCCGACCCCAATACCTGCAAGTTTGACGGTTCACTGTACCATTGAGACAAAACGTGGCCTCGTCTGAAAAAAGTATTTGCCGGTGTAAATCTCTATTTACTTGACATAAATCCATCATAATTTTATAAAAGTGTAAGCGGTGGTCGGGATCGTGTTCATTAAGTTCCTGCACAAGTTGAATTTTGTAGGGATGATATTTTTCTGCCTCAGGATACGTAGCGCTGTGGTCTGGCTAATTTCATTGTTTAACGCAACCAATCGTGAAGTATTATGAGGATTATCTACCATACTTATCAAAATGTTCTGTTTGTGATCTTCACTAACGCTTGGACGTCCGTGTTTTGGAATATCTACAACATTGCCAGTTTCTCTAAATTTAGATTCTATCTTACTGACTGTTGAGTGGCTGATACGGCGATCTGGATGTTTTTCATTAAATAAATCGCAAACTTCCTGCTTTTTATATCGCTTACAATATATACTTAGAAACTCGGTATGACAGTGACACTTTGTAAATATTTACACCTACATAATCCATAAAAAGCTTCAGGCATTTCGAAAAACTAAATTTCATAACGTGTTTGCTTTATTTTAATTGATTTGGGTTTTCTAACATTCAATCGTCATTTACTCGAAAACTTTCCTATGTAAGATGGCAACATTTTAATACTGTCGGATCGACAATGAAACAATTTTTCAGAATCAAGAAAAAAAATAGGGGGTCATTACTCGAAAACAAATGACTGTTGAAAATCGCCTTTTATGCTAAAATATGTATTTTTTAATTTAAAAATCGACCTGTTCGAAGATCTCCCCCCAAAAAAATTGGAGTTTCAACCCAAGTCCATTTTATAGAATATCTGCGTTAAAATGGAGGAATGTCTGTTATTTGTGCATTAATAATTCATATTTAGACAAATAAAACCTATAAAAATCTGGTTGCCTATTTGCTATAGAGCCCTTTGTAGTCAAGTTACCTTTTTTTAACGTTAATTGTTAATTAACTATTGGATGTGTTGGGATTTTAGAATTAAAGAAAGTTAAACTTTTATTTTCAGAAAGTTTTACATTGATAGTTCATGTAATAACTAGGCTTAGTACAGCACGGAGTTTAACAGGACCGTAGTTAGATTACGAATGAAAATATTAATATGTTTACAGAAAATATGTGGCAACATAGTACTATTACCAAAGAGCAAGGCTAAGTAGAGGATAAAATACTTAATCAATAAGTGGTTTCTAATGGATTTAAATGAATTGAGTACTTAGCCAATTCAAGTGTGCCTCAGGGGTCGATACTCGGACCCTTGCTTTTCGTATTTTTTATTAATGATCTTGTTGATGTTCTCGATGTAGATTTCTTTCTTTATGCAGACGATCTAAAGATGTTTAAATCTATCCTTACTACTGACGACTGCATTCAGCTTCAAAATAATCTTAACGAGGTTAAGGGTTGGTGTGATAAAAAAAAAATAGAGTGTAACATGTCTTTTTCAAATAAATTAACTTTTGTAACGTGTGATTATAGTGTTGATAATATTATGCTGTCACGCCCAAGAGTGGTTATATTGACGCTAACAGAGCATAGGGTTTTATTGTCCGTAATTGTGACTTTACAGATATCAATACACTTAAAATTCTTTCTTTCAGTTTCGTTAGATATAAACTTGAATAGACCTCTCTTGTGTGGTCCCCTCACTGTGCTGTTCACATTAGTAAATTAGAATCAATTCAGCGTAGATTTTAAAAATATTTGAGCTTTCAATCTGACGGTTTTTACTAAAAAACTTTGTTCCTAAAATGATTACGTTCTAGTTGTTAGTTGTACGTTCTTATGTATATTTTTTGCTTGTATTTTTATATGCTATACATACTGTACTGAATTCTCCTGTTCTGTAATTGGGTTTCTTGTACCAGTTGAACGGTATAAGGTAAATAAATAAATAAAATGGTGTATCCTGGATTACTGAACAGTTCAAAACGCGAGTCAGCTGTGAAGGCCACCGACCCTCGTGCCGGTCCTGTTAGACTCTGCGCGTGCACTAAGCCTAGTAATAACCCATTATAAGAAGATAGTATTATTTGAGACTGAAGAACGTCCATCGCTATTTCGGTACTCAATGAAACAGGGATTTGTTAGACATGTGGAAAAACAGAACTGCAGAATCCAGTTTTAAACTACCCACATGCGACAAAATATGTAGTTCAACAAGTTGTACAACTTTAGTTCATTCAACGAAGATAATTGTAACGTGTAGCGTTATAGCTTCAATCTGTCGTACGATGCGGTTGTACCGTACATGAATAATTTGCTACAAAACCCGTTACAACCCGGTTTGGATGTACGAGTTCGAAGTTCGTCGAATTTCGTTACTTTGATAAAATTATTAGGTGTCAACATATTTTTTTATAATTTTCTCAGAATTGTTAAATGTTTGTAGCAAAATCAACCAACATCTCTATTGCAGCTGTATTAATACTTTCCCTATATTTATTCACCTGTCTTTCTAATCTTCTTCAGTTCTAATTTTGTACTAGTTCAAAAATATTATATTACTTTCACACAAGACAATTATGTTGTGTAAAGTTATTTTAAAAAATGTAACGCAGTAATAGGAGCTGTGATGGGACCGCCTAGCCGGGTGCCTTGTCCGATGGATTTCGATTGGCGGAGGTAAGCATCACGGACGCAGGCTGAAACTTGGATGGGTGACCTAAGGCAGGCTCGGGATGTGGCTGTGGCAGCCTACCAGAGACCTGGATAGCTCAATACCTTCCACCTGCTTGTGGTCCCCGATAAAATGGTAATGCAATAGAGCAATAAATCTCTGTAACTCAAGACCATGCTATCATACATGAAAAATTGTACGAGACTTTGCCACCAAGCCAATCGTGTAGTAATAAGATAGTTTGAAGAAAAGTACTCGATGCCGGGATGGGGAAGCAATTTTCCAGAGGGTTTTGGATTTTTTTTATGGTAGGTCCTACCCTTATAAAAAATTATATTTGATCAATAACGCCTATAATTAATTTTTACATAGAAACATCTGTAGTACTTTTGCAATGAAATTAAAGGACACCATGTATCCAGGAAAACTGTAAAATATTTACAAATACAATTTTTTATGTATCCGTATCGCAGTGTTCGTCTTTTTATTGTTATAATAAACGTCACATTAAAAGACCCGTTTTGTTTATTAGCTTTTCTCGAACAGGCGCCTCGAAAAGCTACCAAGTCGCCTTCCAAATTCCCGTAAATTGGAAAAAAACAAATTACTCGAAATTCGTATTTCGTCGCAACAAACTCCAAGGTCCACCACCTTGAGATTTACCCACGAGAATCAAATAAAATTAATTAACACGTTAATAGATGGAACAGTTTTTCTTTATTATTATCTAAAATTTAAAATAGCTTCAATAAAATCATAGAACGTCGGTCGTATAATGTACAGGATGTCATTAGAGAACCAATTGAAGACTTGGTCAAGGCTATGTAGACTAATGATTTTTAATTAAAAAAATTTTAAATTTTAAATTCGGTGTATCCGTTACAGAAAATTTTGTTCTGAATCTTTCTTTCGCCTTTCTTGTTTGCGTTAAAAGGGCATTTACCTACGTTACCTTTCCTCCGCGTTTTTATCAATTTTCCAAGCGCCAACACATTAAATAACCATTTACCAGGCCTTTGCTTATTCTCTTGGTACATTTTCAGTAAAATTATACTTCCTGTTTCAACTTAATTACTCTGGGCATCGATTTTGGCGACGTTTCGTCGCAGTTCGTTAACCCCTTGCAAAGCCTTTGTTATCCTTACGCGACACATCTCTCATCCCCTGGGAAGACAATGCAAAGCTAGTTAGATCAAGATGTTTAGGATTTTTTCTTGTATATCCGCGTCTTTTGGGGGAGAAAACCAGAAAATGTTTTTTTCGAAGTTGGCGTAACATGTTCAGGTCTTAATTCTTTTTCCTAAGCGTCAAAAAGACTTTTTTTTACTAGTAACTTGAGAAATCGCCATTATTTACTTCATTCCTCTAATGAGAAGTAATGTTTCTCTAGCTAGGTAAATAATAATAATACAAAAACGCCTGGGTAAATAATGAAAAATTTTCTATATGTTTAATGAAATGACCAGAAACTCTTATTAACTTAATACTAATTAAAAAACAAATAAACTCGAGAATTCAACACTGCTAAAGCAATATTTGAAATTATAGTTAATTGATATTCATATAACATATTATCCCCCTTAACTTTTTTATTTTTTGAGTTGGACAAAAATACTTAAAATAAAAGTTGTAGGGAATCTTTCAATGAGTTTAATAAGTTTATCAAAATAGAAATTATACAGGGCGTTCCAAAGATACGAACAAACCTGTTTTTTTCGATTTTCGGAATCTCTGCTTCTTCCTGATTCTGCTTTGAAACACAGACGACACTAATTGTAAAAAGATTTCGCAATGTTGCCAATATAAAACGAACTAGAATTTAATTGCTTACCAAATTTTATTGTTTAAATTTAGTTAGTATCAATTGAGTTTCACGAGTTTCTGGTGGAGGTAACATAACCTCACTTTAAATAAGATTCGTTTGTTTATTTTTTAATAGTTTATGGATTATCGAAATCTTAAGGAAAGTGCCATTCGTTCACATTTTTATTTGTTTTTTTTTATAGCTACATTGATTATAATGAAAACGTTTCCGACTTACCTACATATACATTTTTTATCATTATAAGAATTGTTTTTTTTTGTTTCCACATAAATACTGTTTATATATTTTTTTAATTTCCGCATCTACACTCTACGTCTTCAGTATATTGATTTATATTTTGTATAATTTTTACCAAATGTTATTGCTTTTGTTTACATACATTGGCTTTTCTGTTACTATCAGCAAAATTCATTAGTAAACATTTTGTATATCAATAAGTCTAGAATTTCTGTAAATGAATCTAAATAAAAATCTAACTTTTATAAGTCTTTTAATTCACATTTAATATTACACTTTTCCTAAAAATTACATTTTAATTGATAAATATATGGATATTATAAAATAAAGTATAGTTATAATACAATCAAAACCTTATGAAAATGAAAAGAACCCTAACATTTTTAGGAGAAAAAGAAAAATACAAGTTTTCGTTCCTTAGCTATCTAATACTAAATCATAGTCCTTTTTAAAAATAATTATAGTATGTTTAAAATAATCTAATGATTGTTGATTGTTGTGAAATCATTGTCAAACTGTAACTGCTGATCCTTCTGTCCTATTCATCTACACTGCCCTCTCATTTTTTCTTCATCGACCTTTTAATTCCTAATACCGCACAATTGTTGCTTTACCTTAGTACATTAACATTTTTAGGTATATATTAAGATAATCATTAAGGAATATTGCCACGGTAAAAAAAATATTCCTTGTGTATTTTTTCTAACCTAAAAAAATGTTTTGGTGTTGATTGAAATATTCTCTCAATATTCAGTAATTTGAAGTTATTCATTTTTATAGTATCTATGTCTGTACAATTTCAACTATGACAATTTGTTGCGGATTGCCTAAATATGTGACGTTACACTAAAAGAGCCTATTACCACAATAACCTAGAATATAGTTCTTGTTTTTTGATAGATATAATTCACCATCAGGAGTTTCAAATATAAATTTATCGATTTCTTCTTTTGCAAATACACACGATTGTTTGCAAACAATCCGCAATTTTTAGTAATCTTGGGACGCAAATATAAAATCTGAAATGACAATCGACACTCGACAGGTTGTGCCGAGCCTTTTCATTGAAACCCTTTGGTATAGACATGTGTAACGCCATTTCCAAACGCCTTGTATAGTAATAAGGAGAAATACCCCCACGTTACAAGACTGGTGGTTCAACTTTGTCCGCGGTGTGGAAAAATGTAACGTAACGCGTAAATCTTCCGTAATTCCCGAAAGCTTTACCCGGCGCTGATATTGTGATATACAACAGTTCGGATACAAATACGGCGGCCTTTTTGTAATACACGTGTGCTCCCGTCCTGCCGTGACCTTGACAGAAAAACGAAAGTCAATGTCGTTGCCCCCAGGTGGCTGTGGAGCAGAATGAGAGTGCTTTGTTCACGGGCAGTGACGTAGAAAGCTTATGCACGGCGGGTCGATTTCGACAGTAGACAAAAACGGTTGTTGGGGTTGATTTTGACATCCCAAAGTACCGATTATCACTCCGGATTTTTAAAGCCCTGTATCTTCCTAATGAATATTTGTGGATTGATTGAATAGAGTTGTCATGACTGAAATCTGGAAATGAAAGGATGTACCTACTTTTTTATTTCACAAGAAAAAAGCAAGCACGCTTTATAAAATGTTTACATTTCATGTATGTAATGTTCAGAAAATTAAAAATTGTGAAAATATCATACAATTTTTTTGGAAAAAGTTAGCAAAAGGCATGCTAAAAAGTTATTTAATTCTTTAAATAAAACAATTCGTACACTAAACTGGTCTAATTTTTTAAAGAACGTAGTAAATTTGCAAATATTTGTATAATAAAACATTATTCGAACACACAAATTTGATGGCGAGCAAGGAATTCATTATAGCTTCGTATAACCTCTTCTAAACGTATAGTATAGACGGTACAGCTTCCCTAATACATTTTGTTATTGTCCAAAGGTCTATTGTACACAATCTGTTTAAGTCGATCCCACAATAGACGCGTCACTATAGCATTAATAGACCAGGTCGATGTTTTGAGGTGGATGTGAGAGGGGGCAAGCAAATTTTTTCTGGATTACCTTCAGTACAACTCACTTAATAAAAGTGTAGATCCCTAGATCTGGGCGAGGTCCGGAACATTTTCAAAATTGCAAAAATGTTTAAAAAATTTTAAAAAGTTCCTATTTTTTACCTATATCTTGGAACCAACCTATGCATTTTGGAAGAATGTTGAAGAGGAAAAAAGTTTTAGAATTGAATTTTGCACAATATACTTACTGTAAGTTAAAAATATTTACATTTATTACCGATGTTGCAAAAAACCAATAATTGATGAAAAAAAGGTAAAATAATTATATAATAATTCAAGTTTTTTTGGATAATTTTTAAAAAATATTTTAATTGCTCCGAGGGCATTCTAATTTTGGTAAAATAAACTTTAGAGTATAATAAAACAACACACCAAATTTCATTAAAATCGGTTGGATAGTTTTCGCAAAATAATTTTTTGAAAAAAATTTTGAAAAAAAATTTTCGAATTTTCAAAATGTTGCACAGCCTCAAATAAAGTATCTAGATACTTGAGAATTTTTTCGTATAGAAAAGATCCCTCAACTTTTCAAATGGTTTTTGAAAAATTGATATCGGTTGATTAGATCGGCCACAGTAAATTTTTAAAGTTAACAATCTTTTTTTATTTTTAAACAATTATATTACATTTATCAATTTGCAATTTAGTTTTTTTTCAAAAATTATAATTTTAAAATACTATTTTTTCTTAATTTTATCTATATTTAACAAAAAAATTAATTTCCAATTAATTTTTTTTTAATTTGTTTAAACAGAAATTATTTAAATAATTGTAATAATTATAACTAAATACACTCATATTCGATAGCATAGTGTAAAATAGACAGTATATTTAATGCATAAATAATAAACATAACAAAATAACAAAAAAAGCCCCCTCCCCCACATTTCGTGTTTTGAGTCACTTTTCGCGCGTGCGAGCAACAGCTTTTCCGCTGATTTATCTTTGTTGCCGATAATTTATGGATATGAAAATTTTTTCCACCTTAGAACTCGGAATAACGAAGCCACTGAATCAAAGACTGTTGCTAAATTGTTAATAAATTAACGGTAAATGTCGATAAACTTTGACCGTTTATACTCGAGAACCAATAAACGGAATTTAATCGAATAAATTGTTTAAAAGTTATTGCAAAAAAAACGTCAAAAAACGTGGTTATCCATAACTTGGTTGTTATTTGTTGGACTTTTATAAGCATGCCTAAAAGTTGTGAGTTTTATTGTTTTTCAAAACTGTGCCAAAGATGGGCTCTGTGGGACCAATAGTTTTTGTAAAATTCTATTTTTTATCCCGTCAAGGACAAAAATGCATAATTTTAACCTTCTGTTTCTCCGAAAGTTATTAACAAAAAAGTGTTTAGAAAGTCGATTTTTAAAGCTTAAAACCTAGCTTTTGAATTTTTGAATGTTGGACTTTTTCACAACTCCTAAGTATTCTGAGCATCTCAATGACGTAGGATATTCACTGACTGCTGAACTAGCACAGTAGTGTCATCTTCACTATTATAATTCCTCTTTTGTCTCGATGTTTTCAACAGTGATCCTCTTCTTAAAAATGTTTGAACTATTTCCTTGTACCATTTTGATGTCTACCATCAGTTAATGGCGTGATTTTCTTTGTCCCGTTTTGATGTTAACCATCAATTAATGGTGCAGATTAAATTTTCTATAGCTGCAGTCAGATTGAAGCTTTTTACCCTTACATGCATCTTTGGATTTTTAAATGCCATGTTTGTAATTGATTAGCTTTAGTTGAAGTGCTCTTCTTGTTCGTTGTATTTGTTTTATCGCTTTTGCCCTTACTAGCTTCATCTCTCTTACATACATCAGGGCCAGTCTAGGATCGATCAGTCCATAGTTTACAAGATCTATGGCAAAAGCCCCCATGAAAAGTGAAACAGTGTACAAAAAAATGATTCAACTATAATTTAACAAACTTCCAACCTTACTATGTCCAATTTTACGTCTTTTGACGCAAACCCAACCGCGTTACATGAAATGGAGATCAGAGTCTTGATCGAGGAGACGAAAAAGCAACAAATCTTGGCTGGATATCTGCCTAACGATCGATACGCTTAGACCAGCCAATGCCAAGTCTATAAATTTAACCTAGACAATGCTAGCGATAGGAAATTTCCGGGCGTTAAAGCTGGATAATAAAGCGACAGTGTTTTGTTGTAGGATTAACGGCGAATGCCGACCAAGGCCGGCGATGAAAACGCGATTTGAGCAAACAATATGGAGGGAGGGCTCCGGCTAAATTAAGATCTACGGGGTAGTAAAGGTGCGTTGATGTGTACGTCGGTAGGGGAGGACGGTTGTAAGAGAAACGCGCGATGTGGCCATGGGCGTCGGTAGAAAGATTTTCCAGAGGGTGCGCTAAGTCATTAAAAAATAATTAGTTTCTTTCAACCGCAAAGAAAATGAAAATGATTTATTAAAAACATATACAATTTTTAGTTCGCCGTAGGTAAATTATTTTTAACCCTATAGAGAGTGTTACAAGTTTGACTGCCTTAATTTTAACAGACGATAGTTTACATTAAATAGACCAGGCAAGTTAGACAATAAATCAGAAAATTATTTCTGATGAACCGATCGAGTTGAGGTTTCCGGCATTGTCTTCGGAAAAATATCAGGAAAAAAGTCACTTTGGGGCTGGATCGAAACTGCATTGCGGGTGCAGGGGAGCAAGGGGGGGCCTTCTGTAAAACATAGAATAGCTGAGTAATTGCCTTCTAAATTTCCACTCGGGGGTTTTTGGGGTCGGGTAAATTTTTACCATTTTTTAAAAATTCGGAAAAATTGATGCACTCCAAGATGCAGTTTATGCACCCGAGATGCAGTTTCGATCCAACCCCAAAGTGTAATAGATAGACTTTTTCCCTGATATTTTTCCAAAGACAATGCCGAAAACCGCAACTCGATCGGTTCATCAGAAAAAAATCTCCGTATTCGGGTGATTTTAGTCTAACTTGCCTGGACTTTAAATAAACAAAAAAAAACTTATATGACATGGGTTCCTAAACTCAACCATTTCCGAGAAAAAAATTATCAAAATCTCCAACTTGATGTACAAAAGTTCAATTAATTAAGGAATATTGACATAACTGCGTCCATAGAACACCATGAAATACAATGTTTATCACTTTTTTGAACTTCTTTATACTTAATTCTAAAAAATAATTAGCGTTGTAATAAATTTAAAATTCGATAAAATTCATATCGAGCAATGTGACAACGGCGCGGTGGATAACACAGTTACTAAGCTGTCCAGCAATACGCAATTCAGTTGGTATCTGGAATTGGACTGTGTCTGAGTGTTTTTTGCGTGCCACTATTTCCTTTTCTTGAGGTGTTTTCCAGCAAGTGCGCGAAAATTGGATTCGAAGGTGTTGCGCGTGCATCGAAAATGGTGATGGACATTTTGAGCATATTTTATAGTTTGTTTTGTAGTTGTGCGTTTAAAAATTACTGAATTTTGCTTTTTGGTAAGTTCCTAAATTATTTTTAATGCGTATGATTATTTGGATGACGTGAATCTTTGAGTACTTTAATTACATATTTTTCAAATTCATAACCTGTTTAAAAGTTAAGTTCTTGTTTTAAGAGATTCATAATTACTAAAATTCGAGCTAAAATTTAAGCACAACACTATCTTCGTACTATAAAATCGATACATTCTATATTATTTATTTAAAAACTGGAAAACAACTGTCAACTAAACGTTTCACAATTATAGTTGTTTACATTTTTTCCGTAGGACAAGTCTGCCGCGTGCACAAGTGGTGTACATCAGCAGATTAAGCGCTGTTGTCACGTTGTGATGAAACTCCCCAATATTAATACTCGCTGTATTTTGAAAACTGTTAATCTTACGCCCTTGTAATATACAACTTTTTTTGTTCATTTATGATTACTCTATCTCATGCTGAAGTAATGGCAGTCAAACTTCTTATACCCTATATACGTATGCCTCAACTAAAGTCGATTCACCTATTCACCGTAAGAAAGAACCCTAAATTGTTTTTATAATACAGTTTTATCTTAGCCAAACTTACTTATTTGTCGAATTCCCGCAGTGAATGTATTTTTTTTTGCATTTCATTCATATGTTATGTCATACGAGTAGGCAGCCAACTCATGTCTAATTTGAACACCGCATAATTTTTCCAACGGATTCTTTTTATTCCAGTTTCCATAATAGCAACTAAATAAAAAACAAAGAAAACCACTTTGTCATGTTGCATGATTAGGAATCCTTTCGAACTTGTTGACCGTTTCTTCATAATCATAATACTGGAAAAATATATTAATATAATTGTCATTCATAATCATAACATACCATGTAGGTACAATAATATTATTAAAACGATGACTATGAGAAAATTAATTTATGATTCATTTGCGTGCAGTTTTATCTATTCACTGAAATTATTTAGTAGCTTAGTTTTCAAGATACTACGGGAAAAAATTAAAGGAACAAACAATTTTCATGAATTTTTTAGTGATTTTCGAAAGGCCGTATCTCAGTGAAAGATGGTCGTATAGAGATAAAAAAGAAAGCATTTTGCAGCTTTAAGTCTCTAGTTTCAAGATCAAAAATTTTTTTTGAGCTACGGTTATCGAGTAATCAAAAAAAAAAATACATCGAGAAAAAAATTTCCAAATTTTTTTTTTTAGGACTCGGTGATTGAATGAAAATAATACTTTTTTGTCTATAATCATAATCATCGATTTCTCTGCAAGAAATTATTACACAGTAAATCCAAGGGCAGTTTTGAAAACTTGAATTGTGGTGGCTTTCTACAGTTTTTTTAGAAAATCTACCGTTAATTTACAAACATTTACGAAAAGACTAATGTTCAGAAACATTTTTAAAGCTCAATAGCTTAGCAATAGTAAATTGACTTGTGGATGCATGAAATCGTTTTTCTTATCCAAGTGATCAAAGTTTTGGAGATCATGAAAAAAACAAATGTATTGCCTTAAACATTATCAAAATGTAAAAGAACAATTTTTCTCGACTTATCGTACAATTTTGCATTAGATACATCGTACCTTGAGCTGAAAAAATCTCTCTGAAGATTAGTCTTTTCGTACATATTTGTAAATTAGCGGTAGAATTTCTAAAAAACTGCAAAAAGTCATTTTTTGCACTTTTTTTAAATTTTCGAAAACCATAACAGGTCCTCGTAGGAATTTATTCAAAAATTTTATCCATGGACAGTCCTAAAGTAAAATTTAAAAAAAAATGTCTAAAGTTCTTGAAACTAGAGGCATAAAACTTCAAAATGCATTTTTTTATTTCGATACGACCATTTTTCACAGAGATACAGCCTTTCGCATATCACATGAAAATGTTTGTACCTTTAATTTTTTCCAGTATTTATATTTTTTTATCTAGACCCTAGCTATCCAATGGAATTTTGCTCGGAAAGTTTATTTCTGAAATATTAAGTTAAGCCCTCGAGAATTTTTTTTGAAAACACACGATTTAGTTTCTGTTATTGATACTTCTATTCTTCCTCGCTGTATATTTGTAGCCAGTCTTTGCCTAAATGACTTTTTTATATCTATTGAGAAGACTGTAGGTCCAGTCAATTAAAAATCTTCATTATTTCACTTTACCACCATCCTTATGCCTTATTACGGCCCTGATCCAAGGTCACAGAAAACGGCTGAACGAGATCAAAGTACCGACAACGAAGAAAAGCTATTGGTTTACATACGCTGCGGTACATTGGCTTATAACGAGCGCAGCGCTTTATGTGGCCCTACCATTAGACTTTGAACGAAACCCGACTATTTTCTAACGCACCACGACGGGGTCATCGTTGACGGACTGATTTAATTTAGAGTTATTGTCAACACGGTTCGTTAATCTCTCCCGGTATCGATCCCTTTAAATTAATTCTAAGTTGTTTACGGAAAGGCAAGTCACCATATCCGGTCTAAGACGGTTTGGACGTTTCCTGCGATCCCGCATAATTGAATTTGATAGAGCGAAAAATTCCGTACCGTCTAATTTATCGCTTCTGATGGTCTTTGTAGAGACGGGTAACAATTTTAATTCGTAGAAAGTTGGGTATATTCTTGTCTTGGCGTTATAATTATTTCGCATTTTATGTTCAATTTATCTTTTCGGCAGTTGCAAAACCGTCAAGATTCGTTGAAAAACAACGGAGTTACAGACTATCAAAGTTGACGGACTATTGTTAAACAAATTAGGTTGTAGCGGCAAAAAAATACTGTCATAATCGGCAACCCGAGTACTTTCCCAGATAAAAATATTTTATTTGTGGAAGTATGTTAAGTGCATAAGAAATATTGTCAAAAGTCAGTGGGTCGCTTGATTTTCGGCGAGATGTGGCGCGGCGGAAGGGTGGGGGAAGCAAACGACAGCGAGTCCGAATAAAATGACGATAATATTCATAAATCTGCCTTTAAATAAGCGAAATTCGCTTGAAAATAATATATTTGACAGTCTGTAACTCCGTTGATTTTCAACGAATCTTGATGATTTTTAACTTAAAGCTCTTTTCATAAGCTTTCCGAATATGTAATATATAACTATATCACGCTCGTGCGTCGTATATTTCATTTTGCAACTAAGGCTAAAAAATAAAAAAAAATTTCAGGTTACAAATTTGAAATTAAAAAACACATTTTTGATGCGATGCCAAAACGTTCTGGTAATAATAACGCAGTTTATAAATGTTTAATTCAAGAGTCATAAATAAATTTCTTCTGTTTATAAATTTTGATCTAATCAATATTTCTTTACGCTGAAGGGCTAGTTTTGTAGGTCTTTTGAAGACGAAAAAAAAATACGTTACTGTTTTCTCGTGGAAATGAACGGAAAAAAGTTATAAGCGAAAAACGTGAATTTAAGTAAAAAATTATACAATTAACCACCCTGTAAACATTCTTCCCCCCATTTTTATGTCTGTGAAAACTAATATGTTATTGTACATAATATTTAGCATCTATAGTGTTAAATTCAGCTTGCCGAAACAAAAAGTCGCGAAATGGTCATTTCCCAACTTATTTTCCTGACTTATACAGGGTCATCTTGCAATCATCACGCTCGTTTTCCAAAATCCCTCGACTTTGATTGTCTGTTTTTTCAGTGTGGATCAACAAAGAAGGATAAAATTTAGCTCATTAGGACAACTTTTTGTGCCAAATCCAGTCGTGCAAATAAAAAAGCAATTGTAGTTAAACCCAAATTGCAAATTGGCACCAAAGTTGAGCAAAAAAATCAGTTTGTGAAATAATTACCATACTTTAAGCACAAATAACTTAAGATGCTGCATTTTAAATCAGACAATAATTTTCCCAAAAGTAGTCTACATTAGTGTCTCTATGTGTGCTTAATTTTATTCAGTCAAAAATTCAGGAATTATGTTTCTTTTTGAAGGCAGAAGATGGCAAAAATGGCAAAAAAAATTTTATGCAAATTTTACCCTATCTTCAGCAGAAAAAAATAGGAATGTGGGTCATCTTTAATTTGTTTCTTTTTTTGTTTCATTTGAAAGAGCGTTCTTTTTTTCTACCAAATTTATTGTTTTTCATTTTGTGCCCGGGCCTTCTAGAAAGAAAAATTGTGTTTTCAAGGTTACTCCTCGCACGCAATGCATACAGGTTGAGTCAGAAAGAATGAGTCAACACTAAGCTAGAGATACTAGACACAAAAATATTATGTTTGATCTCATCATGCTAGATATAATAAATGTATCCTGTTTTATTTATAACAGTAACAATAAAATAAAACCGTAAATAGTGTAAACGTTTAGCCTTTGCTGTTCAGTTAAAATACCACATTGTTGCCTTCGGAAAAGTCGCTACTGCCAGTTGACTTCGCACTTGGTATGATATGACGGTATGGTGATTGAGTAAAAAACAAACTGTCACGTTAAATCGGCGTAACAGGAATGGCTCAATACATCACCGAAGAAATTGAGGCTTAAACCTTCCAACAACTTGTAAATTTCAATTGCTTTGTAATAATATGTCAACACCTATTGACGCTTGTTTTGATTTTAAAAAGTGAATGGTTCTAAAAATATAATTTTCAGCGCTGTCAATATAGGAAAAGTTGTGAATTTATTTACAATAAAGTATTTTTTTACATGTCTCGTGACCTCATGACATTATATAACAATAACAATCAATTTGTAAAGTATTCTTATCAGGCTCTGCCTTGCAATCATGTCATTTTTCTTAGAATTCACAATAAAATCAGACGTATAATGTTATTTTTTTATTTTATTGATAATTACCTCTTAATGACATGTTCCGAGACTAAGAATTTGCAGACAAACGTGAATAATTTAATTTAAAAAAAACATAGTTGTTTAAAGCCGGTTTCTTAAACCATCTTTCTGTAATTAGACATATCTTGACAAATCTTTGTTTAACAAACTAATAAAATAGACAGCTTACCAGTTTTCTTTAAAATGTACATAATTTTAGCCAAATAAGTCGCCAATCCAATATCTCAACCAATACATAGTGGTCTCCTCCATATACTGATAATTGGAAGTGCTAAAATTGGTTATGAGTAATAATTAAAAAAAATGCTTATGTATAACCTTGGAAACTATTCATTGTAGGGCTTTAACCTACCAAAATTTTAATAATGTAAGAATAATTTAATGGTCTTTTAATTTGCTAAATAAAAAATATATCATTATACAAAAAAAAACAAGCTGACCTCCAACTGATCTTGAATGGATCCATTAGCATCAGAACACTCCAATTATAACAAATTTTTGAAAATATACAGGGTGTTTCAGGATTAAGTCTGGGTCTGAATATTTAATATATTGATTTGACAAACTTTAAGGAGATATTCCTCATAAAAAAATAAGAAAAAAATCAAGTATAATTTTTTTTCCAGAGACGTTTCATTTTCGAAATATAGGGCGTTAGAGATTTTTTAAAAAATTCGAATTTTTTAAATGACTAAATGAAGAAGGCTATTTAAGCCAAATTTGGCATGAGACATCTGCATATAAGATACCATTTTTCCATAGAAGTGGAAGTCCCGCAAGCAACCAGTGGCGGAGTTATGGGAACTCATTAAATTATAAAAAAAAAATAATACGGCCCTACTGAAAATAAAAAATGATGCTGTTTTTGAGATATAGGGTGTTTTTTTAGAAAAAAAATGATGTTGATGAAAGCAATAGAAATATTTAAGTACCTAACATCTAATGTGACTATGTCGTAATGCGACAACGTAACGACCTTTACAATACTCCTAAATTTTTTCAGGCAGTTTGTAGTCACTTCATTTACTTGTGTTGTGTACTTTTAAATAAAAACAGCATTATTTTTTTATTTTTAGTACTGCCGTATTAATTTTTTTTAATAATTCAATGAGTCTGAGTCCCCATAACTCCGCCACTGGTTGTTTGCAGGATTTCTACTTCTGTGGAAAAATGGTATCTTATAAGAAGATGTATCATGTCAAATTTGGCTTAAATAGCCTTCTTCATTTAGAAGTCATTTTAAAAATCTTTAATGCCCTATATTTCGAAAATAAAGCGTCACTGGAAAAAAATTTATACTTGATTTTTTTCTATTTTTTTATGAGGAATATCCTAAGTTTGTCGACTTAATCCTGAAACACCCTGTATATTCGACCGGGTTTCCATTTTAACGTAACACGAGTTCTTGCAAGTCATCTGATACGTCTGTGAAAGACAAAGGAATGTATAAATAAGGAAAAGTACCATTCCACTTTCTGAATAACAGGAAACCCATTATAAAATACCAAGAAAATGCTTTGAAAGCTAATAAAATATTTTGGTATATCATAACCAGTAACCACTAAGTGATTGGCAAAAAAAAAACGGTAACGTATATTCATTAAAATTCACGAGAACCAACCTTAAAAGACCACAAGATTTTTCATCAAAATACGACGTAAATCTCGCGATTACAATAATTTTACATAATTACTATGGTCGCTGTGCTACAGATTCGTATTCGTGAGTGGGTCGCGAAACCGTAAACAAAAAAAAATTAAAGTTGACTGGGATTCCCAGTCACCTTTGGATGAGAGGCGCAGAAGAACCTGTAACCGGTCGAGGGACTAATGCTTTTAAGGCCTAAGAAACAGTAGATTGCTGTGCCTATGTGATGGGAAAATAACTGGGTCTGAATATTTAATTTACTGATTTGAAAAATACATATGATGTTGAAAATGATTGTTGTCAGCTTTTATAATAAAATACTTAGTCGAAACAAACAAAAATTAAGTAATGAAGAATAATCTAGGTTCCCTAAAATTGTACATTAATCTACAGGATGTTAATGAACTTATATCAAATGTCCGTTGTCAAAATGAAGTAAATACACGGACTTGTGTTGAGTAAAATGTAATTTTAACATCTGACTTACCTCAACATTGCAAGCAGCCACCTTTTGAGAACTGCTAATTTTCATAGAAGATGTTCGATGTACCCACCATTTGCTTGCATACAAGCTTCAGCGCTACGTATACAATTCGCTTGCACACGTTGCAACATTGCCACGTCCTCTCGAATCGTATTTCAGACTTCGGCAATATGATGTCGCAGTTGGTCGATGCCACCGATTCAGTACTAGGGTTTTTAAGGAGTCCTCTGCTATGTGATGTTTTGCAATAATAAAGATTGCCTATGACTTATTCCCTTGGTTATGGGGTTATGGGGTTATTGAGGTTTTTGGTTCATGGGCTTATTAGGTTGGGATATTATTGGGTTAAATGTTTATGGGATTTAGTTAATTGGATTTAGCGTTGGAAACTTGAGTCTTAATCTCTTAAGATTATATGGTTCAATTGTTCAGAATATCGTTTTTTTTTTGAGGTTATGAATAATCCTGAGGTGATGGGATTAAATGGACCTCGGATTCGGATTCAGCGACCCAAAAAACGTGTGAAAAACAATGTCTGACCTCTGGGTCCGAAAGTCGATTTTTTTCCACGTTAGAAAGTTTTTCTTCTTCATATTCGTTTTCGTAGATTTCTACATTTACTTGGTGCAGCATAAACAAGGCAAACAAAGCAGAACTGGCAGAGCAAAGTAAAACAATAGTTATTTATTCCATATGCACGCATTCTTCCTAACAACCTCAACTATACAGTGAGATTTTAAAACGTAACTCAATTATTAATTGATTTTTTAATGTTTCTTTTAACTCTATTACATACATGTTTTGTATGGGAACTTTTTTGTCCGGAGCTACGCCGTTATCTCTTTACTTTTATTAGAAATACTTTTTTTTTATTTAAGAGAAACTTACTCCCTCTACACTTTTACAATTCCCTTCCGCCTACGCCCCTGCTCACCTGCATCCATTACCAAGACACATTCACAATGAAGCTGTGTCTCTGCTCCAATTAGTGTATAACGCTAATTGTCCTGACATTGAAAAATGGGTGTGACATGCCCGGGGCAGAATCTAGAAATCCTGCATTGGGGCACAATGTCACACACCTCCAGGTTTGCCTCCGGTGTAGGCTAATGAATATTGATTACATCGTGATTCTGCACAATATTTAACTAACAAGGCCTTTAAATATCCCTGCCTTATTGTTGCCTAGACGACGGGAAAAAATTTCAACGTTCTACCAACTTTTTTGTTTGGGTAGTGACTAGTACTGATAGCCAAGTTTACACTCAGAGAACAGCTTAGTTTTGTTTAAAAAAAACAAACTAAGGGAATTAGTAAAAAATCAGTGAATAACTATGCAATAAGACGAAAATACTTCAGTTTGTGGAATGGAAATTACCTAGAATGTAATACTATTTTATACAGGATGTAAGAAGTTTGACTACCATTACTACAGCATGAGACAGAGTAATCATAAATGAACAAAAAAAGTTGTATATTACAGGGGAGTAAGATTAACAGTTTCAATACAGCGAGTATTAATATTCGGGAGTTTCATGACAACGTGACAACAGCGCTTAACCTGCTGATACACAACCACGTGTACTCGCGGTAGGCTTGTCCTACGGCAAAAATGTAAACAACTATTGTGAAACATTTAGTAAATTTCAAGACAGTTGTTTTCCAGTTTTTAAATAAATAAAATAAAATGTATCGATTTTGTAGTACGAAGATAGTGTTATGCTTAAATTTTAGCTCGAATTTTAGTAATTATGAATCTCTTAAAACAGGAACTTAACTTTTAATCAAATTACGAATTTGTAAAAATATGTAATTAAAGTACCCAAAGATTCATGTCGTCCAAATAATCATACGTATTAAAAATAATTTAGGGACTTAACAAAAAGCAAAATTCAGTAATTTTTAAACGCACAAGTACAAAATAAATTACAACATATGCTCAAAATGTCCATCACCATTTTTGATAAACGCACGACACCTCCAATTTTCGCGCACCCGCTGGAAAACACCTCAAGAAAAGGAAATAGTGGTACATAAAAAACACTCAGACACGGTGCAATTCCAGATTGCGTAATGCTGGACAGCTTAGTACCTCGTGTTAACTGCCGCGCCGTTGTCACATTGCTCGATATGAATTTTATCGAATTTTAAATTTACAACGCTAATTATTTTTTAGAATTAAGCATAAAAAAAGTTCAAAAAAGTGATAAACATTGTATTTTATGGTATTCTATGCACGCAGTTATGTCAATATTCCTTAATTAACACGTCGAACTAGAGTAAGGTATGAAAAGGAATACAATAGTTTGACGTAGTGATATGCCACAAAAAAACTTTACTTACTGAACGGTTGTAGATAAACCTCCTTTTTTTCGCGCTACAAAATCCTCAATCTTGGAGACAAAACTGAATATTCATATAGAAATCGAATCCGCTTGTAAAACTTTGCAAATCGACCTCATGAATTCAATACGTGTCATTTAATGCGGTATTAAAGCGGATATTACTTACCGTACATGTAATATTTATAACAATAAGTCATACGGACAGGTGGATACTAATAACTGCAATATTATCGACACGAGAAAATACGTCTAGATATCCTGATTGTGTCCAACACGTGGATGTTCCCTGTTTTTCGCTTATGCAAATTCTTCTCTTAAAAATAATAAACACATGCAAATCAAGTACGTTGTTTTCTAATTGTTTATCGATTGTTTTTTAATAAGTTACTATGAAGGCTTAGTTACACAAGCATTCTACCAGTTAAAGTCAAATAACAGTGGTTGGTTGTTTTGTGGATTGTTGTTAATAATTAAAAAAAGAGGAGTTAGATGGCGTTCTTTCATATGGTGTAAATATAATATTTTCTGGAGATTGTTGTATTATTTGAGGTCTAAATGAAAAAAAAAACCATTAGAACCCAAGATATAAGGTATTGGATCTAAAATGTCACACATACCGTGTAGGAAAGTAGACACTAGAAGTGAAATAAGATCCACTTCTTATTTGTGGCAGGGCGAAATGGGCGGTGACTATTAGACGCCTTCACTATACCCATCCTTGTCTCTCACATGGATTTCTATGGCTTACTTTATCGCTCTCACGTAACTTCAGATAGACCATCGGTACTTTCCTACCCGGTAGAAGTCATATTAGATGAAGTGTGGGGAAAGTTTCCTGAAAGTTGTTGAACTTCAGTGAAGCTTTAAAAGTTCAAAATATACTGTATTATTTTAGAAGCAATGTGTAATTTAATTAAAGCACATTTATAAAACTATTACTTTGCCCTCCATTTCCTGATATATTATGCGAAATGTTACCTATCTAATTATTATTGGAATTGTAATAATTAAACGAGGCAAATACCATAGATACAGATGCAAATACCAATCTCCATTACATTTTTGTAAGTGCCATGCAAGTCATGTTATTAATAATCAATTTAACTCGTGTTATAAAGTAATTAAACAAATTTATTCAGTATTGCAAAGCGAAACCACATAATTAATACAATATGTGCGTTGAGTTGTGATTAGATCAATAGGAAATGTCAACTGAAGTCCTTAAAGGTTAAAACCGCATTAAAATCAGTCGATGAAACTTTTGTGGTTTACAGAAGAAATTAAATCGCTTTTAGAAGTTTTATTGTAGTTTTAGTTATAGTAAAGGTAGATAATGTGGATGGGTAATAGATTATTTTATACAGGGTGTCCCATTAATATTGCGAAAAAATTCAGGGGGAGTTTCCTTGACCAAAAATAAGAAAGAAAGTTCCTATAAACCTATGTCCGAAAATGCTTCGTTTCGGAGATACAGGGTGTTGAAATTTAGAGAAAACACAAGGTTTTTACTAATATCTGGAGAACCCCAATTCCGATTTTTTTTTTAAATTTGGTATGTTTGTTTATAAAAACGGTAGACGTCTTCTGACGTAATTTGATTTATTTTATCTATTCTATCTTCCAAGGGAAGTAGAAAACAAAAATTCAATGTTTTAGTTATTTTGTTTGTTTTTATAAACAAACATACCAAATTTAAAAAAAAATCGGAATTAGGGTTCTCCAGATATTAGTAAAGACCTTGTATTTTCTCTAAATTTCAACACCCTGTATCTCGGAAACGAAACATTTTCGGACATTGGTTTATGGGAACTTTCTTTCTTATTTTTGGTCAAGGAAACTTCCCCTGAATTTTTTCGCAATATTAATGGGACACCCTATATATGGTAGTGTTGGTTGAAGGAAAAAAGCATTGTTACCTTTCAGTAACCATCCAGATCATCTCTCGTCGTCCAGTAAATAGACAGGCACACTAATCAGGTTCTTCACTTGCTGTCCTAATATGTGATGGTGCGACCTACTGAAATCACCGAAAGATGGGTAGCCTGCCAAATCTGCACGAGCTGGGCCGACAGGATGTTACTGAACAAGGATACAAACGAGGTAAATTAAAGTACCTTCCTTTCCAATTTGTCCACCGAGGATGCATATCTTTGACATTCCAGGTCCAGCTTTGGGACACCTCTGCGGAGGGTGCAATGGCATCCTTTCGTCCCACGAAAAGACCAAGATCCTTCACAGGTACTCAGGACACAACAGGATCCACAAGGCTCGCAGTAACCCACAGGATTCCAACAAGATAGTCTATGATGACTTTATGGTGGAGGTAACAATAATTTTGACTTAAAACTGAAGTAAATATTATATCGGTACTGTTTCAAGCATATGGCAACATACTCCCCTATATCGACGAGGTCCAGGTACAACCTGAACCTTCAAGGAGCAACTAGTAAGAGAAGAGATTCCTTGAACAGTTCAATTGGGGCCACGTCGGTGCGTCGACTTTTGGCCGTGGTGCGAGGAGGACCCCATGGAAGCCAGACAGGTAATTGATTGAGTAGAGTTGGTTTCTTTCAGTTGGGTTCTACAGATGACTTCCAAAGGTACACAAAACTTTTGGCTACCTTCTAAAGAAGCTGACAGTCTGTTTAATCAATATTAGTGCACCATTTAGCTGAAAAGAGTTGCTGTTTTCAAGTCATGCTTCTCCAAATGGTATCCGAAGGTATTCAAAACCCTTAGCTACATTCTGGGGAAACAGATAGCGTGAATAGTGAAATGTTAAGGAAGACCAGAGTCCCGGACATCGTTTGGTTATTCTAGGTGATGATCCTGCAGACGGTATTCAAAGTCCTAACGCAAAGTCTTTGGATGCCTTCTGAAGAAGGTGACAGTACGATGATTGAAATATTAAACGAGACTAGAAGGCACCACTTGGTTGAATGAAATTAGTTTTCCATATGAAGCACTTCAAGATGGTATCCAAAGCCTTTTGTTATCTTCTGGAGAAGCTAATAGCTTGCACAATGAATTACTAAGCAGGTCTAGAATTCTTGGGCATCATTTGGTTGAGATCTTCGCAGGTAATGCTTCTCCAAACGGTCCCCAAGACTACGCAGTCTTTATATACCTTCAGGCAAAGGTGCCACTAAAACAGTGAAATATTAAGCAGTACTAGCGGACTAGGACATTTTTTTAAAGCTCAAAATTCACCGCCTTGCCTTCCAGGGAGGAGCGGCGGCCCAGTCTACACCAAGAAGGTCCTCATAGCCAACCTGGTGGTGGTGTGCATCAGCCACTTGCTCTGTTCGGCTGCGTATTTGCCCTTCTTGGCCCTGCAGAGCTCCGTTTCGGTTTGGAACCATCCTTTGAACGAATCCAACGTGGATGTAAAAGTGGGATCGCTACTTGTGTCCGGAGGATACATGACTGCAAGCGTCTTTGCCTTGATAGCTCCCTGTGTTCTCAAGAGGATTGATGCCAGCATGGTCATCGCTGTATGTTACGGTGAGTACAAGTTATTTTTGATCTGTTGGGTGTCACGTAACTTGTTTTTGTAATATGAGGCTTTTGTTGCGGTTAAAAACATATTATCCCTATAAAATTATGATCTGTGATCTAGTTTCAGTGGTATTTCTTTGGGTATGAACATTTTATGATTAACAAAAGCGATTCGTCACACTCCGTAAACTTGTGCAGTTTGGGTGACATGTTATTTCCGCTCTTAGTAGGATAACAGGTGCAGTAGATTTATTTGTCCGATGAAACAGCTAGTTGTTGCTGTTATACCTATGACGTACTCCTTATTTACTATTAATTTTTTTTAATGTCACGAAGGAAATATAAATAGTTTATGTGATGACTTGAACGATTCTGGGAATTGCACCAAGTAGGTAATCTTGCGAATGGTAGATTGCTTTAAAAAAAAATTGGTGGATATTAAAATTTCATAAGAATATTTATATTTTTAGACAAAAACTGTGATAATCATATTATTAGAGGAGGGTTTTGTCGCTACGAGAAAAAAACCCTAAAATCGACAGCAAAAAAGAATATTCAATGTGTTAATCAATCTACAGTAAATTGATACGAGATACATATAGTCTTTATATGTACAGGGTGTCCCAAAGTTCGCGTCTCAGGCCCATAACAGACAAACGAAAAACGACAGTAAAATTCTGTTAAGATGGCGTGAATAGGGACTTTCTAAGGTCCGTTTTGTACTTGAAAAAAATTTTTTTTTAATGACATCAACTTCTTTCCACGAACATACCCATTTTTATGATAACTAAAATTATCTATTTTTTTAACATTTTTTGTACAAAAATTTTTTCTCTATATTGGAACTAGTCAGACTTAATCAACATTACTTTGAAAAACAGTCGCTATAACCCCTGTCACAAATTTGTTTACATATTAGTTGCTATATTCTTCTTAAAAAAGGTCACTCAGAACAATACACATAATGACGGTTAAATAGGATAACCAAATGCAGAAAAAATTAAACAATTTTAATTGTAACTAATAAATATAACAATAATTAATAACAAAACCAAAACAAAATATAAAATTATGATTATTACTTTAAACAATTTCGAAATGCATGCCTCCTACTTCTAAGCATTTATCCAATCTTTTCCTAACTACCCTTGTAGCTTTGAATAACGTTTTTCTTGAAAAATTCTCGCAAACATGTCGAATCTTTTGCTTTAAATGCTCCAAACTTCTCGTGGACTCTCATCGGCCCAAAGAACGTGTTGTAAGAGTCTATTATCTATTGCCCAATTAACCATTATTTGGGCTACATAAGTCTTTTTTCAGCATGTATGTGAGATAAGTGTTTCAAGTTATTTAGCCTATAGTCATGGTAACCATTGGAGCTCAAAATTCTTTGCACAGAACTTCTTTTTAAATTTAATGCAAAAGTGGCCTGTCGTATAGAATTTCTAGGATTTTCCTGAAAATATTGTAATACTGATTTTGAAATTTCTTTCCCTTTTCTAGATAAAAATGCATGTTCGTTAGCACGCAAAATTCGTTCCAATCTGGAAAATATTTTTGGATTATCAGCTTGACGCTCTGGATATCTCTCATGAAATAAGTTAGCAGCTCTTCTGGCATTTTTTGACATTCACCATGAATTAAAATCATGTCAACTTTTTCATTGTTTGCAAAAATTTTTTAATTTTTAGCAACCAGTTATAGTTTGTTTATCAATTTATCATGCAACAACGTTTGACATAAACTAATATGTAAACAGATTCGTGACAGCAGTTTCAGCCATTGTTTTCACAGCAATGTTGATTAAATCATGACTAATTCCAATACAATAGGATACATTTTTATATAATGTTTGTTATTGTAACTTTTTAAGAAGAGATAGAGAAAAAATTTCTGCACAAAAAATGTTCATAAAAAATAGATAATTTTAGTTATCATAAAAAATGGGTATGTTTGTGGAAAAAAAAGTTGATAACGCAAATTTTTTATTTTCCGAATTTTTCAAGTCTAAAACGGACCTTAGCGAATCCTAATTCACGCTATCTAAACAGATTTTTACTCTTGTTTTTCGTTTGTCTTTTACGGGCCCGAGACGCGAACTTTGGGACACCCTGTACATTGAGGGAAATATTTTAACCATAACAAATATCTGCTTTAAATAGGCTCGAGAAAGGTTACGCCGTTATCATAATAAAAGTATATTTTACTACAGCATTATATTATCTGTTAAAATGTTTTTTTCTAAGGTTTTATTTATTGTTGCAATCATATCATCTTATTAGGGTAACTGTAGTTCAATTTTTACCGTATCAAAAATTTTATTGGCAGTTATTAGGTTGTCTTCCTATGACGACGAGTTTTATTCAAGCAAATATCTTCTTTTACTTCAAATAAGTGACTCTTTAGACATTAATAAGTGATTTGTTTGCTGTAACTATGTGCATTTAATTGAATTATTAACTTTGTGTAATGATCAAGCCTTTAAATCTGATAACCATCAGTTTTTAATAGTAGAAATAGTAGGAAAGGTAAATATGGGTTCTACGTTTTGGAGACAAAAACATAGCAGTCACGCCCAATCTAACAGTAAAAACTTACGTAAATATTACTTCCGCATTTAATTTTTTAAAGAAAACTTATTTGCTTTACTAAATTTATTTTGTAGATTTTACTTTAATAAATACGTTAAGTTTGACCTTAAATACAATCTCCGATATTATGACAAAAAATTGTATATAAAAAGTCTTGCAGACATCCAATACCTTCTTATAACTAATAATAACTGTACCTTCTTTGCAACAATAACATTTTGCTAACTTCAGGCTGACTGTAGATAACCAGCAATTCATTTTATCGTATGTAGTTTAGTATACCGTCATCACAATCTCAACAAATGTACATATATTCAAATATATAATATATTGTATACTCTATTTACAAAATGGCTAGCAGTGTCTCATTCTCAACATGTAGACGTATTATGGTGCAGGGAACGCTATTCCATGGGCGTATCATTTTAGGAGGTTCCAAAAATTATTAAATGTCAATAAGTGGTTGGGGTTTGACTTACTCTACTGCCTATTGTTTTGGCACTAGCTATTGTCAAACTACAGTTTATTATTCAAGAGAATGGAAACCACCTCATAAATATGTTACAGGTGCCATGATAGTCTTCTACCTATCACACCTGTACCCGGCGCTGTATGTAACAGTCCCCGCTTCTCTACTGCTGGGTATCGTCCAAGGACTGTTATCCTGCGCGCATATATCCTTCCTGATGATACTCTCGCACAGGGTAACTGGGTTGTTCCACGAGGAAGACGAAGAAAGCAGACACGCCAGGCGTACCTGCATAATAAGGAGGGTGGCGAGAGCGTTTCAAGTAAGAACTGTTAATATTGCTTGTTTTTTCGACTTTATATACAGGGCGTTTCTTTTAAGACGGGTCCTGCTGTAGGTTTTTCAATATACATCGATAATGCAAGACATTGAAATTATCTTATTTGAACATTATTTAATTTCATTTCAAATAGAACATCTTGTATATTATTGATTTTTTTAAATTTTTTGTTGTACTTATTTAAATGAAATAATCTTCAAATTTATTATTGTTCACAGGGTGCTCACGATTTTGGTCTCATCGTGGGATCAGTCTTATCTGCGATTCTTATAACTTATACAATTAATTTAAGAAACGTACGATACGGATACGAGAATGCCACAGTTGTTACAGATGTAAGTATCTTCTATGAACATATAGAGGGCGTTTGTCAACATATGCTTTTAATGAGAGATAGAAGATGATTGCTAAAGATAGGTTGTTTCTTAACTGTCATAGAATATACACCTGGAAGCCTCATTCAGGTGTATAATCTCTGGGGCGGATAAAATTGTAGTAATCGAGTCAGTATTATACACCCGATTTGGACGTTTCAGGACTGCTTCAGCAACTCCTCCTACAATCTTCCCCATTGCCAGAACATAACCCAACTGGTCGTCATCTCCTCGTCTAATCTCTACGACTACAACTCCTTCTTGGAAGACATCTTCGACCGCACCGAAGACGGCAGACTTTGCGGTTCTCAGGCGTGCCCGATCTCCACCTTCTCGACCAATTCTTCAGTCCAAAACGGTGGTTTCAAGGTGCTTCCGACAAAATCCGCCGACATTCTAGCGGGGGTGTACGCTGGAGCTTGCGGGGCCGCCTTGCTTTTGGCTGGGCTGGGCCTGGACAGGATAAAAATGCTGATATATCAGGTGAGGTACAGGAGATTTTATTTTGAAGTCAAACAGCAATCTTGTCAGCCTGTTGGTGTTAACATACAATGCTCAGTGCATTGTTACAAACAGTGCTTTAAGTAGTTAAATTCATGTGGATGGAATGGTACCATATTTTTTTTCTTAAGGACCCTTTGGAGAGGGGAGAGGTCTTCGCGGCGCTGCGGGCGGTGAAAGAAAGCTTCAGAGACATAAGACTGCAAATGTCGGCCCCCCTGGCCTTTTTCATAGGAATGGAACAGGCGTTCATGTATGCCGATTTTAGTAAAGTGAGTATAGTTGGACCTTAGGTCTTTGTGGTGCTCCAGTATTGTTTCTTTTCAGTCCTATGTAGTCTGCACCATAGGAATACATCGCCTCAACTTAGTTTTCCTGGCGATGGGGCTGCTGCAATCTCTAGCGGCTTGTACACTCAGCATGTTGCTCAGGACAATCAGAAGATATTATGTAGTTGGTGAGTATTGTTGTGGAGGTCATATACTTAGTTCAGTTCTTGATTGTTGATTTATCGATTTTTGTAATAAGTTAATGCAGATCAAGATCTGCAGAAATTGATGATGTGTTGTGAGCTAATGGCAATGGATAAAATATGAGGAACAGCCAAGCTGACGTGGCATGCAAGAAATGAATAATCAAGTAGAATTGTGAAATGAAGTATAATTTGTAGACAACTAATATGGATCTAGAAAAAGTCATTACCTAAAGATAAATTCAAAGATTTTGAAAAAACTGTTGAAGGAAATTAATCAATTGGGAAGTAATGTAAAGGACAAAATTAAGGTCGAGAAGAGAGTGCAATTAAATTACGGACACAAATCTAGAAAGGGAATTTACGCAGTTGTCTTCAAATAATTCGTCAAAGATGAAGGTAGTTCTCTTCCATCATCAGTAAGGACATATGACAAAAAGGTGTATTTTGGAGTTTCTACCTAAAACAGTTCGAAGAGTTCGAAGTTTTAAGGTTGGTAGCTGAAGATAAACAAAAGGATTATCAACTACTGAAGATTCCTTTAGAAATGAGATATAGTGAAGTCCATCTTCAACATGGTCACCAGGATAGAAGACAACGCTTTGAAGAAGTCATGCCAAGCACTGTCTGCAACAAGAATTAAGGAAATAGGTGTAATTTGTTTGTCAAAATTCCCGATTAATGGAACAATAAGATTCTTGTTAAAGAACAAAGTGAAGATATATATATTTTGGGTCCATTTTCTATTGGAAAATTAAAAACATGGTTAAGCCGAACGTCTCCGACGAATCTCCATTTGGAAAACTTGCTGTGCAATATGGAAGTCCTTAGTAGTGGAGAATGGTCTGTTAAAAGGAGTATGGAAGAGTCTTAATTTCAATGATATATCAAAATGTATCTCTGAAATTGATCCTGAAAGTTCTTCAAGCACTTGAAAGTGGAATCGTCAACGTCGTTTTGAAATAAGTAAGACTTGATTCCAATGAGACACCACAGTCAGATGGAACGATCGAGAGGTTCAACCAAACCATTGAAAACTTCCTCAGAACTACCATCACCCAGAAGCAGTTCAACTAGGACACCTACTTTCCTCTATCAAAACCGATAAGGAACTAGTCAGCGTCATTTTTGGCACATAGTTATGTATGCCAATAGATCTTATTGCTAATCGATGATTTTAGATGATTATCTCAACCATTTAAAAGACTGGATAAAGTTTGTGCATAAAAAGGTATGGGAACAATAATTGCAGATGGGAAGAGACAGGATCGAGACACGGTAGGTATAACTTACCTGTCAACAACAGCAGGTCCCAGGAGAATGAAAAAATGTGGTTGTACGACTTGAAGAACACCAATGGCAAATCACCAAAGTTGTAACAATTCTAGGATCCAGGATATTGTGACAACTCAAGTGACAATAAATCTGTTTTGTTGTCGTCGAACTGTGTTTAAATTTTGGAGGTTAAGTTCCCGTCAGCAACAGTATGTCCACCAAAAGACAGTTAGTTCCAAGATCTTTTCAGTTCGGTATTTTCATGTTACAGCTGTAGGATTCACGTTTCATGGCTGCCTCTTGATGGTACTGAACCTTTGGAAGCCAACTGAAGACGACCCCGCCCTTTTCTACGTCATTTCGGCATCTTGGGGTGTCTGCAACTCCATCTGGGAAATGCTCAATTTTAGTAAGGGTCTAGTTTCGTTGACTTCCACACCATTTGTTCTTACTTGTTATCCGTTTTAGCATTACTGACCGGTCAATACGCAGACAACTGGGAATCCGCTTTCGCCAACATGGCATTCTTCAAATTCCTGGGACTCTCCATAGCCTTCGCTTTCCACGGCTTGCTTTGCAACTACTGGAAGCTGTACGGCTTGGCGTTCTTCATGGTTTTAGCCGTGGTGCCATTCGCTTGGCTGGAGGTCCGCTTGGAGAACATACGGAAGATCAGGAACATCACCAGGTTATGACCGATGTTGAACTTTTGGTGATTTTCGAGGAGGTTGCTCGTTTTATATACATATCACCCAGTGCTAGGCGAGAAGTACTAGGTAACTCCAGATGAGGGTTGGGTATGAACTTGATGACATTCTCAATTTATTTAATATGTAATAAAATTTGTGATACAGTTTTAGATCGTATTTGTATACTATTTCAGACACTTTACACCAGATAATTTTTTTCCTAGACCTATCCACTGTGCACTTACATATAGAACAATAATATATTTTCCAAGAGGCAGAAAAATCGTCTGTTGTTATTACATTTGCGCTGTAAAAATCCTTATGGTAAGATGCACTATTGTAAACTAATTATTAAAGTTTTAATGTAAATGTGAGTTAAAATTTAATGTATAAATAAAAATTTAAATATAATAACGACAGAAAATGAGGCGTCGGTACTGTGCATGCTGAGTTAACTGAGGTCTGTTTGGCTGGTACAGCTGCGAACAACAAAACATCCCCCCTTTGAACGTCTCGGGTCGTTTTTTTTGTCCGCGGCTGTACGTCCATCCTAAATACACCCGAAAGTGCCAAATGTTATCAATATTTATTGTTTGGTTTTGTCACACACAACTAGATCGGGTGACCGAGTTGGTTCGGTTGCTACCATTCCATCCACTTCTAGAATTGAGAGTGAGGACTAGGAATGAAGTACACACTCAACTACTAGGCAGTAAAATAAACCATTGTGTATTCATAGTTAACTCTGTGATGTTTGTAAATAATGTAAGTGAACAAAAAGGTTGTTATTACACCTTCTATTTATTTGTTTATATTTAGTAACATAAAGACCTACTTCTCTAGCCGCTGTTTCATTGATGCGTACCTTTTTTGCGACCTTAAGGATAGGAGAGCGGACAAGAGGATTGCTGGTAAAGCTCGTCACTGTCTAAAGGTTTGTAAGAGAGTTTAGTCAGACGACATGTAGAGGGCACCAAGATAGACGTCATCAGATAGTGAACTCTGGCAGAGCTGGGCAAAATACTTTCAAAGTGTATTTAAAATAAAAAAAATACTAATACGAAAGTATTTTAAAATACTTAAGAACAAAATACTTCTTTGGCAAAGTATTTTAAATATAAATTAGTTAGTATTTAAAATAGTATTTTGAGTGTGTTGAATATTAAATACATTGAAAATAGTCATTAACAGTATTTAAAATATTTTTGTGAATTATTAAATCTGAAACTTTTAAGATGTGACTTAAAAAATATACAGGGTGTGGCGTGTATAATCTATAAAAATTAAACTACAGCTTCCTGATGATATTTGTAATAGAGAAGTCTTTACGTTTAAGTCTATTAATTAATAATAAAAGGTTGTTGAAAATATGATAATTGAATTTTTTAAGTTGCGAGACATCGACTTAAAAAAAATCATCGGAATTGGTCCATTACAAACTGAGATAAGTGAAATTTTTCCGAGCGTCGCAGTTCTAAAGTGGCCATATTCCTGGCCGAGAAATAGTGAAATTTCTGGCGTTTTTAGGTACTGAAATCTTTAAAAGTAAAACGTGTAGAACAAAAGTAAGCACAAAAATAAAATCCTTGATGTTTTGTTTATTCATTGTTACCATTTAAATTTACTCAAATAAAATAATAACTAAGAAAAAAGCGTTTGTAAAACATGCGTTTGCTGTTACCCTAACCCCACATTTTAAGAATTATTTTCACGTACTTATAAATAAAAGTAAACAATTTTATATGTAGGACTAAGCAAGTAAATGTTATAAGAATATTTACATGTAGAGTTATATATAAAAAAGTTAGTATTTTCGTAGATTTCAGTACCTAAAACCTTGATGGTTTGATCGTTTTTTGCACATGTTTATTCGTTTTACTGCGGCGTCTTTGAAAATACTCAGGTGGCATGACATAACATTCCTATTATTTGATAAGCTTTAGAATATTCAGTTATTAAATGTTTGAAATTATTTGTCTTTGAGGAAAACACTATTTAAAGAATATGGGGCCCTTAAACTCGAGAATTCAGATCGGAGTAGCTGTGTGTTTGCTCCCCCACCACTGATACCTCATTGATTTCACGCGGTCTTGAATATCTTTGAGTGACCTTTTAAATGGGACGCCCGTGATTGCAAATTTTGAAAATTTATATCTGGAAAGTACTCGGAATGACAAACCTATTAGTTCAAAAAACAGCCCTTATACTCTTACAGTTTTGCTGTAAATAAGGGTTAACTTTAACGGGCTATAACTCCGAAAATAATAGACGGATCATCAGGTTTTTCTTTTTAAAATACTCGTCTTTCTGAGTATTTTCAAACCATATTTTAAAATAAAAAAAAAATTGAAAAAAATATTAAATTATTGCAATGGTTTATAAGCGTTAAAAATTGCGAACATGTTTAAACAATCACCACGGCTCACCTAATCGTCCGATTTGAATTTTTCAAAATGCATTTTAAAGTTTGAGTGCTCTTCTTTTTGTGGTGAAATTTTCAAGTATTCAAAGGCTTTAGATTTTTAGAAATTTGATTTTAAAAATTTTTTAATTTAAAAAAAAGTTAAAAATTAGACAATTATTATGTAAAAACTATCGAACCGAATTGGATGAAATTTGGTGTGATGATTCTATGCACTAAGAAGTTTAAATGGGAAAAGTATGAAGATCCTAGGTATTATTCAAGTGTCTGAAAAAAAATATCAAATAAACTAGCATTTTTTGCAATTTTTTAAATGATTTTTCCGATTTTTGCAATAATAATTATTATTTTTTCGAATTGCAACTAACTCTGTCTTGTTCAAAATTTAATTACAAAACTTTTTTTCCTCTTCCATTTTTGTCTAAAATGAATAGTTGCTAAGTTGTCGGCGAGAAATCCAAGAAAAAAATGATTTTTTTTTTGCTATTTTTTTATACTTTTTTGCAATAACAATTAAGCCCACATTTTTTTTATTTGCATAGAAAAATTATCATTTCTGACGTTATTTAGAAGCCGTTAAAACAAAAATCTCCGATCATATGCTTTTTACCCAAGTATATCCTTTTTAAAACAGATAGCGCCTGGACTATATTATCTAAAACTCTTTTTAATAGAATATCGGTGGTACGGGTCTTTTTGGGACCCTACCCCCTATTTTAAATTAACGACGTGTGTTAGTCTTATTATTTTTAGATTTAATATCTTGTAAAGTAAAAAGTTTAACAGAGGTCATGTTGGCACCTGCACAGGGTATTAACGCTTATTCAAATTATTCTATATTTCACATTCATAGTGAACAGAACAATAATAATCAAAAACTATTTTATTTAACACAGTGTCAACCACAAAACAGTGTACGATAACAAAGTAGATAGTTGAACTGTCGGCATATTATGCAAAATTAAAGAATGTGTGTGGACAGTGTTGCCCTCTAGAGACGACAACCAAATCTCACCTTGTGGCCTAGATAAATGATACTATAGATAGGAAACTTGAACAGATTTCGTGGTCATTAACAGCGCTAACTGATGACACTTTCTCCAACTTCTATTGCTTTCCTTTTCTAGGAATTATCGGTAATACAGTGAGTTAAATTACCTGTAGCCGGTAAAAGATGCAAGCGCCATCTAGTTGTACGCTCTACAACTATATACCTACCTACTCAATATTTGTTTTAGGTATTCTGCCGCCGCTAAATTTAAAATTACATAACAAATCTCACCCTACACAGATCACTCATAAATTGGTTTTGTAAAATAATTTTCACGTAGATAATTTTTTTGTCACCATAAGAAAATAAGTACATTTGATAAAAAGCATTAAAATCACTCAAGCATTAAAGACACTTTTAAATGCTCTAATAGTCTTCCTACTTAAAATAAGAAATAATTTTGATACTGTAACTTTTTAAAATGTTTGTTGAAAAAATTTCAAATTTCAGTACATATTTTGAAAAAAAAAGAGTGAAAATGATTATAGAGTTTCAGTACTTTCTATATTGTATTAGCTTTCACGGTGAATAAAAAAATATTACAAGTAAATAATTTTACTAACCAATCTTTGATTAATTCTTGTAACAGAGATTTATTATGCAACTTTAAATTTTTCGTTGTGTTGATATCCATAAAAAAAACTACCTACCTCTGATCACATTTTTTATTAAAAAAAACAAAAAAACAACATTTTATTATTAATAAAAAAATGTGATTATATGATGATCAGACATTATTGTTATATAAATAAATGTGAATGAAATATCTAATAAAACACACTAAAAACACAAATAAAACACACACCAACACTCGCCAAACCTAACCAACAATAAACAATAAACATGAACAAGAATGATTCATAATTGCAATTGTCAAAATTTATTCTACAAAATCTTTGTGGCGACATCTATAGACTCTTTCCCCAACTTGTATATCCATCTCAAGTCACGTGGTTCCCAGAGTGTCCCCATATTTTCAAGTATAAGTTCTCGGGCCCTGCCTTGTGGGCAATGGCGATTACTGATAGTTCAGGGTTATTAAAAATGGAGCGCTACATGAACGAATAGTGCGTTTTCGTTTTCATTGTTAAGCAATATTTTAAAAATAATGAAGGTTTGGCAGTTATAGTTCTCAATTTTCGTACGACAGATGGTCGCAATAGTGATTTAACTTTATCAACTGAACAATTAGTGATCTTAACCACTCTGGCCGTACTACAACAAGTCGTTCAACACAAAACATCGAAGAGAGCGTTGCTGAGAGTTTAGGAACACCAATTCAACATGGTAGTCAAGAAATAATTGTTCACAAAGTCCAATTGACTCAAAAACTGAAGTCCACTGACAACGCAAAGCGAAGAGAATTCATTGAATGGTTTATGGAACAACTAAATGCTGATTTTTCGAACAAAATCATCTTCAGCGATGATGCTCATTTTCATGTTGATAGCTTCGTTAACCGACAAAATTGTCGCATTTGGGGTTCAGAAAAACCACAGGTGATTGTTGAAAAACAAATGCATCCACAACACGTCACTATTTGGTGAGGATTTTGGGATGGAGGCAATAATCCAGTTTTTTGTGCCTAAATTGCAAGATATAAATGTAGACGACATGTGGTTTCAAGACGGTGCCACATACCATACAGCCCGAGAAATAGTTCAATTAGTGCATGAGTTATTTCCTGGTCTTGTAATTTCCCGTTTTAGTGATCAGAATTGGCCGCCATGCGATTTAACGCCTTTAGACTATTTTCTTTGGGTTTTTTTAAAGTCTAAAGTTTATACCAACAAATCCATGGCGTGGGTGCCTTGAAGGAGGAAATTGAGGGCTGTGTCAATGAAATTATGTTGTATTTATGTAAAAAAGTCATGGAAAATTTTGGCAAAAGACATTTACTCAATATGCTATCCCATACATAAACCCTATACTGTATATTTTATGAATCAATAAAAAATTTAAAATTTGTAATTAAAATACTGTGTTTTTTACCAAAATTATTTCTTCCGTGAATTTTGGGCACCTTTTATCTTTGTCTTGGAATGAAACAAATTCAGCAATATTAAAGTAACTATATTTTGAAATAGATTCCTTAATACATAAAATAATAAATAATCTGTACACATTGTTGGACCCTATCCATAATTTTACTTTATACACAACTAACTTAGGTATTTTACATGTCTTTAACAATATTACTTTTTTGCTACATTTATATAGTTTACATAAAGAGATCGTTTTATTTTTATAATTTTATATTATGTCACTTTAATGTCTACGTCTTTTATTCAAAAGCCTAGCGTTCACCCCATTTCGAAAGAAAACTACGTAGCATCTTTAAAATATATTTTACATAGGTACGCACAATTCCCTTTTCCGATTTTCTGAACAAGAAATGGGGGACGCTGGCGCTACTTACGTATCTGACATCCAAACTCCTAAATTATCGAAAAAAATACACAGTATTACGGAGAGGTTATCGATACTATTATTATTTATTCTAATTCCTGCATTTTGCATTCTTTTTGTTGACAGTTCAAATTCATTGACGGTTTTCAGTTCGGGTTCTTAAAATTAATTTCAAAAGGTGAAATAGTCGGAAGGAAATTCATTTTCAAGGTTTAAAATTGTTATAGACATCTCTAGTAAATTCGTAAACATAGTTTGTGTCTCCGTTTCCCTTTAGAGTTGTATCAAGACATCGGACAGGTGCTTACAACACTGGAAGCAGGGGCGTCTTCGCTTTTTGAGGTCTGAATGTCATGATTGTTTTTCTGTTTCTTTAAAATGAAGATGTTTTGAAATTTGACAGTCTTTAAGATATTAAAGTTCACCTTGAGTGTGTTTATGTGAAGATGGCTGATATAATTGACTACATTGTGATTTAGAGCTCTTAGAAAAGAACATTAACAAAAGTATGTAAAAGTAATAAATGTAAGGTAGCGTTTTTTAAGGCATATTATTTACGCTATTATTTTTTACGATAGTCAGAAGCGTAGACAATAAGCGGTTGTAAGGGGCCTTCGATCTGCCAAATTAGGTACCCTACTTTTTAGCTCTGTATACGCCACTGACAAGTTAAAATATTTCATAATTTAACATCCTATTTTTCAAATAACCATGAAAGGTACTGGTACATTTTCATTTGTTCAGCGCGCTACACAAAGTCCTTTGTCAGTTTATTTGCTACGGCGTTGTATTATGAGAATTCTGTCAGTATTTTTTTTAATTGGGTTTACTGTTTTGTAACTACCTCGCTAAGGCTCAATATGTCACACGATTAAAGAGTCTGGGCGTTTGGGAAAATATTTTTTTAACTCAAGACACGACCCTGTACAGGGTGTTTTCTTAGTTTATGTTACGACTTCATAAGGTTGCTTCTTGGAACATTTTAGGCCAAAAAGTCTAGTGTTGCGGTTTTAAAAAGATATCGCTCTAATTCAAACATCTCGGTAGAAAAATTGCGCTGAGTTGGCAGACAAATATGTTAACCAATGGCGGGGAGATATTGAGAAAAAGATACGTGCATTTGATTCGACAAATAAATTATTTTGCAATTTTTTTTTTATTTCAATATTACAAAATACATATATATAATAAATTTTAAATTATCAGAAGCATAAAGAAGCATAGCTTTAGAGATATCTACCATACAATTTCTACACCAACTTTTCTTTTTGGTTTAAGTTTAAAAAATGTATTAATTTGGAAAAAATTTTTGTAGTTACTTAATTATTATTAGTCCAACTGTCAGTAATACGCGTCAAATTTCTCCAGATAGTTTAATCAACGCCATATAGGTACATATCATTTTTCAGCAAGACTTTTTGGTAAGTATATTTGCCAGTGTGAATTAGGAAGTTGTGGTAAATTCCTTAACAACAATAAGTTGAAGGGAATAGACCTGGTTTTACCTTATTTGTAGTTTTGACAACTTAATATTTAACATAGTACCAATTTTGGTTAAATTCCAAAATTTTTACATTTATTTTTTGGTTTTCAATTAATTGTTGGTTGCAGTTGCAAATCTGGCATAAATATAACTCTATACTACACGAAAAAAATGTTTAAAAAAATTTAAAAAACACCTATATTATCTGAGTTTTTTACTTATATCTTGGAACCTATGCATTTTGGAAGAATATTGAAAAGGAAAAAAGTTTTAGAATAATTTTGCACATACTGTAAGTTAAAAATGTTTAAATTTATTGCATGCCGATGTTGCAAAATAGCAATAAATAATTGATGAAAAAAATACAAAATAATCAAGTTTTTTGGATAATTTTTTAAAAATAGTTTAATTGCTCAGAGGGCACTCTAATTTTGGTAAAAAAAACTTTAGAGTATTATAAAACAACACACCAAATTTCATTAAAATCGATTCCATAGTTTTCGCAAACTAATTTTTTGAACAATTTTTTCGAATTTTCAAGATGTTGCATAGCCTCAAATAAAGCATCTAGATATTTGAAATTTTTTTCACATAGAAAAGACCGCTCAACCTTTCAAATGGTTTTTTTAATTTGCTTAAACAAAAATTATTTAAATAATTGTAATAATTATAACTAAATACAGTCATATTGAGAGTGTTGAAATATGTATATACGTAAACAAATTTTTTCATTGAAAAAATACAATAGCATAGGGTAAAATATTCAGTATATTTAATGCATAAATAATAAACTTTGTTTATAACAAAGTATGTGCAAATTAGACAGTTGGTATTACGATATTCGAATTCCTTGGCTCGCGAGACATTAGAAGCCGAAATAATGCATTTTTTTTCCAGCTTAGTACTCGGAAAAACGAAGCCACCATCAAAGATTTTTGCTAAATTGTTTATAAATTAACGGTAAATGCCTATAAACTTTGACCGCTTATATCTCGAGAACCAATAAACGGAATTTAACGTTTTTTTTTAAAGAAGCGTCTTTCCGAATACTTTAAAATTATAATTTTTGAAAAAAACTAAATTACAAATTGATAACTGTAATCTAATTGCTTAAAAATAAAAAAAAAAAGAGTGTTAACTTTAAAAATTTACTATGGCCGTCCTAATCAACCGATTTCAATTTATCAAAAACCATTTGAAAGGTTGAGCGGTCTTTTCTATGTGAAAAAATTTTCAAGTATATAAATGCTTTATTTGAGGCTGTGCAACATTTTGAAAATTCGAAAATTTTTTTCAAAATTTTTTTCAAACAATTATTTTGCGAAAACTATACAATCGATTTTAATGAAATTTGATATGTCGTTTTAATTACTCTAAAGTTTTTTTTTTACCAAAATTAGAATGCCCTCGGAGCAATTAAAATATTTAAAAAGAATTGAAACTTGATTATTTTACCTTGTTTTCATAAATTATTGCTATTTTGCAACATCGGTAATAAATTTAAACATTTTTAACTTACAGTAATTGTGCAAAATTCAATTCTAAAACTTTTTTCCCATTTCAATATTCTTCCAAAATGCATAGGTTCCAAGATATAAATAAAAAACTCAGATAAAATAGGTACTTTTTTAAATTTTTTAAACATTTTTGCAATTTTGAAAATGTTCAGGACCTCGCCCAGATCTAGGGATCTACACTTTTATTATGCGAGTTGTACTGAAGGTATTCCAGCAAAAATTAGCTTGACCCTCTTACATCCGTCGCGATTGGGTTTTGTTCCAAAAGACAACACAATTGTAAGTTTAAAGATAATTGTGAGAATTTCTGTGACAATTGAACCTCCTAATGATGGGGCTCAAAAATTAATTTCAACCATTTCTGGATCAAACTAAGAAACTAAACGCGAGAAGTGAGTAAAAAAACATTTCCCCATCCCCTCGCCCTCCACTTACAATCGAAATCACAAAACGCCCGCCAGAGACTACACAGTACTCTCATTGGGATGCTGGGTCATCACCACGATATCAGAAGGGTAAACATACTTCTTCCTACGAACGAAACTAGGACTGGGCGTTCTCTCACTAGCACTACTCAAACCACTCAACAGCGGCAAGGCTTCTGTCCTCGAAAAACACTCCTCCGTCTCTTCACTCCTCCTCTTCGAGGAGAGGATAGTCTTTATGGGCGCGCCACTGCTGGTGCTAGTCACCGGTAGAGGGGGCACCTCTCTATGTTTATTGTTTTTACTGCGGAACAGGTGGCGCCACCTGGGGGGCGAATAGTGGGGCTCGCAGACTGTGGCGTCCACGGTGATGACCTGGGGGTTGAAGGTCACGTTCTTGGTGGTGTCCGAGGGGGTGCGGCACATGCTGCCCGAGTCCACGCTGCTGCTGGGCTGGCTGCGGCCGGGAATCCTCTGGAAGTGGATGGCGCGGTGCTCCTCGTCGAGGTTGAGGTCGATAGCCAAGTTGGAGATGATGTCGGGGTCGAGATCCTGGGGCGAGCAGGGCGACAGGACCTGTACGCAAAATTTCCGTTCGATATTTTCATTATCTCAATAAATAATAAAGATGTAACATTTTCCTTTAAAAACTTCAACACCCTGTATCCCAAAATTAAAGTCCACATGCTTATAGAAGAAAGTAACGAGCGTACAAATAAAAACGTGGTCGAAGTTGGCTCTGACACATTAGACGTAGGGAGTAGCTTAGCATTTCTCAACGAGCTGTATAGCAGCTGTCAGTTTCAATAACGTTAATGACTATATAACTTTATTTTAAAGAATAATCGTGATAACAATAACAAACAATTAAAGGAGCTGCGGAAAGTGTCCCCCTCCTTGTTATAACAATAAATTAAAGCAGCTGCTGAAAGTGTCCCCCTCCTTGTTCCAAGCACTTTTCACACCTGTTCCTCAAAGAATTAAAGGCATTTTCTAAGATGCTCGGGGTATTGTTAATTTCACGAATCTTGTCTATAAGTCGAGCCTGCAGATGGTTTAAATCAGGAATAGGCAGTTCAAAAATAGTGTTTTTAAGGTAAGGCCACAAAAAGAAACCACACGGCGTAATATCACATGACCTCGGTGGAAATTCATGTTCAGCATTGAGACTTATTAGTCGATTTTGGAAAACTTCCCTCAACATATTCATCGTCTCGCCTACCGTATGTGCCTTTGCACCATCTTGTTGAAAGTAAAAGTTTGTAATTTCGTTTTCTTCCAGCTGGTTAACAAAAGGAGCGATAATTTCTTCTCTATACCTTTGCGCAGTAAGAGTACCATTAAAAAAAATAGATCCATAAATCCTCCTTCGATTGAGAGCACACCAAACTCCAATTTTTTGAGCGTGTAGAGGACCCTCGACAAAAAGTTATCTGGTTTTTCAGAAGACCACATTCTCATATTCTGTGAGTTTACGTAACCACTTAAATGAAACCAGGCTTCATCAGAAAAAAAGGTGGTATTATGAAGTTCACCATAGTTGTTTAAAAACCATTCACAAAATACAGCCCGTCGCGGAAAATCAACTTCATGAAGTTCTTGCTGACAAGTTAAACGATAGGAGAACAAACGCAAATCTTTTTTTGACACTGTGTGGCAGATACCGACTGATACTCCCACCATTTGTGATAAAACACGTACAGAAGTTTCGGCGCATTTTCCATTATTTGTTGGACATTTTCTTTTAATTCTTCAGTCCGCTTTTTAGGTCGGCCGCTTCCTTCTTTTCTTGTTACACTGCCCGTTTCACGAAAAACATTAACACAACGCTGAACTGCACTTTGAAAAATTTTGTACTCAACAACGCCGGGAAATTGATTTTGAAATTCTATGAAACATTCCTCAATAGAATACTTCCATATTCCATCAATCTTGCGTCCATTTCTAAAGTAGGACTCTATGATAAACACTTTTTAAAACGAAAATATTCAAATTGATAGCGGCGATATAGCGCTTTGACAGATGACGTTTAAGTTCATTTGCTATACGCTACGCCCTACGTCCAAATTTTCAGAACCAACTTGACCACGTTTTTATTTGAACGCTCGTTATTTTTAAATTTGGTAGAGAAATCAAAAAATTGTGAACGAGTAAACGAGTACCTGTTTACTCCATTATTTTTTTATCACCCTGTAGATATACGTTACCCTGTTTATGTGGTTTTATTTGTTTACCTGCGGGTAAATCGTAGGGGACGGTTTGTAAAAGCTAGAAGATGGACTCTCGATGGGGATTTGCTCTTGCAGTAAATCAAAATGTGTTTCCAAGAAATTCGATTCCGAATTAAAATATTCTTTACAACCGGCACTTGCTAGAACGTTGTCCAGGATATCCTCGGCGGACTGGAATTCGCTGTCGCTGTTCTCACATCCTTCTTCCCTAAAAAAAAAGAATATAGTTGTTCAGGTCTGTATCTGGTGTCAAAACACAATAAAGTAACTGTGGATATCGTACGGTGTACAAATAATATGCTTTAATATGTTTTTCACAATCTACGAAAAAGTAAATAATTTTGCGTCTAATTATTATTAAACGTGTATTACATATTTTTTATTGAATTCATTATAAATATCATCAATTTTTGAACATCCATTAGTCACATAAAAGTAGAGCTAATTGTAAGAGTTCCTGAAGAATCTAAAATATGTGAGTACAGTCATAAAATACCTATATATAGTCATTTAACATCATCAACTGATCAATAAGAAGCGCAAGGAATAAAAATCTACACGAAAATTTCAATAACAAGCTGTGTCTAAGTTTATATACAATCTAGAAGGTGGCCGGGCCTAAGCTCTCGCGGAAGCGTCGGGTTTGCAACAATCGCGCATCGCTTTTTGACGGTTACCGGTTGCGTGCTTTATTTCAAGCGCTTCGGTACGCGTGTTTCGGTAGTTTTTAGTTATTTTGTGATAATTAAAACGAATTTGTACATTCGAGTGTGTGAACTATTTTAAATAAAGTGTAATTGTGATGTAGTGAGTGCGGGAGACTTGCAATCGTATGAAATACTACTTACACGAGCACGATTAGTGGATTTGGATGATGGTTGTGCTTATCGCTAGCTTGCTTTGAGTTTACGGCTAAATGTAAGTGCATAATATTTGCTTTCAGTAGATTTATCATTCTTAGTAGGTACATCATAGCATGTGTTAAAGGTAATACGGAATACGCTTGTGTATGTGTATTGAAATTTTTTGGGTTATGTTTAAAAAAACCGTTCACCACGCAGACTTGCATCAATCCACAAGATTTCACAGGCAACACGATGTCGTCGAGACGCTAAGCCAATATTTAACATTGGATTTTTGGATTGTTGTATTTTATATAGGTACTTATTTAGTGCAAATTTCTGAAAAGTGCAGTAAAATAATTTTTGCAGTTTTGTAGTTTTGAATTTTACACAGTACAAAAGAAGCAGAGAATCTATAATAAAATTAGAAGTTTCTAGGTATTAATTCCTGATTTCATATTTTGTCCATTAAATAATGAGTTTGAGTTTGTACAGGGTGGTCTTTAAATATTTACCGATATTTTGAGGATAGGTAATACCGATTTGTATACATACAAATTAAGATAAAAATAAAGGACGATGGTCATATAATATTTTTTGAGACTATATGTACATACTTAGAAGTTACAAGTTACAAGTTTATATTTTTATATTATATTATATTATTTTATATTAAAAATTCATAATATTTTTTTTGATTTTTTTGCTTTTTTTATATAACCACATTTAACCCCGACTCCTTTCGATTTGGCTGAACCTTTTTTATTGTTTGCAACCCCATTGAACACTTCTCTGAGAATTTTTTCAAAATTGTTCACCCAACTCGGAAAGTTATGAATTTAAAAAAAAAATAGTTTTTTTTTAAATAACCATAACTTTTTCAAAAATTGAGTTATCGGGACTTTTTTTAAAATTTTTTTTAATGTACTTTTTGAAAAAAAAAATCAAAATTATCTGGACCTATCTTCACTGTTTTTTTTCAATTTTCGAAAAAAAAACGAAAATTACTCTATTACCATTTTTGATTTTTTTTTTCTTATAAAAAACGACATTTTTTATAAATGCTCAAATTTTTTCAGTGGTTTTTTCGTTTTCTATTCTTTTATTGATTGAAATTTTTTTTGTTCAAATTTAGCGTATTTCACGTACCTAACACAATTTTGAAAATTTTTGAAAATGTATATGTATAGAATCCCAAAATTGAAAAAATTTATTCTATGCAGCGATTGATGACAATTTGAAAAAACCAAAAGAGGATGGTTTCAAAATGATTTATTCGAGTTCAAATGCGTTGCATGTCTTTTTTAAAGCCCACTGTTCATCCAAAAATGGACCAAATAACAATTTTTTTCTTAATTTTTATAGTTTTCGAAAAAAAACGGTCTTCTATTTTTTTCTTAACCTTTAAAAAAAAATCGAAATTTTTTTCATGAATTATTTCTTTTGTATATATTTTTTCAATTTTGGGATTCTATATACATTTTCAAAAATTTTCAAAATGGTGTGAAATAAGCTAAATTTTAAATATTTTTTTCAATCAATAAAAAAATAGAAAATTCGTATTGTATATTGTAATTACTAGATTTGCATTTTGTGTAGTTTTAATTAACAAATGCATAATGTATTTGTTTCCTTCACGCTATAGTTAAACATATTAAAGTCAGTGGCACTGTAAACAAATTTGTAACAATTCAATATTAGAAAAGCGGGTCTACGCAAAACAGAAAAAATTGGCACAGGATCTACAAGACAAAAAAATTTGAGGACCTCTGGTCTAGCCGAATGTTTTCTGTTTCAAACTTTGCCTGAGTCAGAAACGCGAACGTATTTTTATGTCTGTTTGAATTTCTAATTCAAATAAAAAAAACACTATTCAGACTAGACAAAAGACTACTGATTTGTAATTTTTTTCACTTACGTGCACTCTTCAGTGGTCTTGCATATACTGATGGTGTTGTTGCTAGTGTTACTGCTACTCACACCACCGCAACATTTATTACTGCTAGACGCCGATTCGTAACTGAGATTGCTGCTGGACGAACTCTCCGTGTTATTGTTGATGAAGAGCCTCGTGAAGGTCTTGGCCCTCTGGAAGTTCCTCACGTTCCTGATGTCATCCGCGCAGGTGCTGAGACTCCCTATTATTTTCGGCGTCCTGCGCATTATCTACGACAAGGAAAAAGGTCAAATTCGAAAGGAACACCTACAGGAAGTCTTAGCTACCTTGGGAGTGTTTATCTCCACGATAACGTTGGTCGTCGTCACCAGGCTAGTCCTGGAACTGATACTAGAAAGCTCCGACAAACTCTCCGGGCTCGCCAAAGGCGCCAACCCCAGCCAGTCGTCGTGGATGAGGTCCACTTTGGGGCTGGTGCAGCTGCGGAGGCTCAGACTGAAGCTCTTCGTGATGGAGGGTGGCTGGTGTTGGGTCCAAATAGGCGACGGGTGGTTCTTGCTCGAAGTATCCGACCTGAAGTGAATATTTTCCACGTGTGGAAAAGACGTTTTCGTCCAAATGGAAAGTTCTTACCTGGGGCTCTTCAGAGAGAGGAAATTTGGCGTCACAGGCCGTATAGACAGAGGCGACGGCTGGCTCCTGGTCGAGTAGTAGCCGTTGGTGATGGACGAGCAGCTAGACGGGCTCTGGAGGGAGGTAAAGCTGGTTTCCAAGAAAAGATTGGGGTTTGAGGACGCGGAAACGTAGTTGCCGGAGGGCTCGCTGGTAGAGGACGAACGCTGCGGTTTTTTGGGGCCCAGGGTGGTTACAACCTGAAACGGAAGGGTCGTGACCGTCTGGGCTTCGAAGATATTTTTTATTTATCTGTGTCGAGTGGTTTTGTGTAACTTGATGTTGGTGGTGTGTTAGTGTAATAATAATAAGTAAGGTATCTCATATTATACAAAGTTGTTTCGGCTGGAAAACTTCTACGGGGTGGTGCTTTGTCAAAATGAACACGAAAAGTTAAAATGAATTCTTAAGGCAGTTTAAAGATGGGAAAGTGGAAACACCCTGTAAATGACACATCTTATTTTATGCAGTATTCGGCAACTTGGAAATCCTGGGAAAGTGGGAAATAAAAGGGTCACAAAATAAGCTCTAAATCATATTCACGGTAGTGATAATATTTTTTTATTAAAGCCAAAAATGTAATAATTAATATTTAGACCAGGGCGGATCTGTTTTGAGGTGGATGTGAGAGAGGGCAAGCAAATTTTTTCTGGATTACCTTCAGTACAACTCACATAATAAAAGTGCAGATCCCTAGATCTGGGCGAGGTCCGGAACATTTTCAAAATTGCAAGTATCTTTAAAAAATTTTAAAAAATACGTATTTTATCCGAGTTCTTTACTTATATCTTGGAACCTATGCATTTTGGAAAAATATTGAAGAGGAAAAAAGTTTTAGAATTGAATTTTGCGCAATGTACTGTAAGTTAAAAATGTTTACATTTATTGCCGATGTTGCAAAATAGCAAATAATTGATGAAAAAAAGGCAAAATAATCAAGTTTCTTGGATAATTTTTTAAAAATATTTTTATTGCTCCGAGGGCATTCTAATTTTGGTTAAAAAAACTTTTTGGATAATAAAATCAACACACCAAATTTCATTAAAATCGGTTTTCGCAAAATAATTTTTTGAAAAAATTTTGAAAAAAATTTTTCGAATTTTCAAAATGTTGCACAGCCTCAAATAAAGCATCTAGATACTTGAATTTTTTTTCACATAGAAAAGACCGCTCAACCTTTCAAATGGTTTTCGAAAAATTGAAATCGGTTGATTAGGATGGCCACCGAGATGGCCACAGTAAATTTTTAAATTTAACAGTTTTTTTATTTTTAAACAATTAGGTATATTACATTTATCAATTTGCAATTTAGTTTTTTTCAAAAATTATAATTTTAAAGTACTATTTTTTCTTAATTTTATCCGTATTTAACAAAAAAATTAATTCCCAAATAATTTTTTTTAATTTGTTTAAACAAAATTATTTAAATAATTGTAATAATTATAACTAAATACATTCATATTCAGAGTGTTGAAATATATACGTAAACAAATTTTTTCATTGAAAAAAATGCAATAGCACGGTAAAATATACAATATATTTAATGCATAAATAATACACTTTGTTTATAACAAAATATGTGCAAATTAGACAGTTGACATTTCGATATTCGAATTCCTTGGCTCGCAAGGCATCGGATTAAAAAAAAGATCGAAAGTGGTCCATTAGAAGCCGAGATAATGCAATATTTTTCGTATCTTCGCATTTTGAACCTCCGAATTCAGTCTCGGAGCGAAAGCCCCCTCCCCCACTTTTCGTGTTTTTTTTTTAAAGAAGCGTCTTTCCGAGTACTTTAAAATTTTTGAAAAAAAAACTAAATTGCAAATTGATAAATGTAATCTACTTAATTGTTTAAAAATAAAAAAACTCAACTTATATAACTATTAACCGATTGAAATTTTTCAAAAACCATTTAAAAGGTTGAGCGGTCTTTTCTATGTGAAAAAATTTTCAAGTATCGAGATGCTTTATTTGAGGCTGTGCAACATTTTGAAAATTCGAAATTTTTTTTTCAAATTTTTTTTCTTATTTTGCGAAAACTATCTAACCGATTACCGATTTTAATGAAATTTGGTGTGTTGTTTTATTATACTCTAAAGTTTTTTTTACCAAAATTATAATGCCCTCGGAGCAATTAAAATATTTTTAAAAAATTATCCAAAAAACTTGATTACTTGCTTATTTTGCATCATCGGTAATAAACTTAAACATTTTTAACGTAAGTATATTGTGAAAAATTCAATTCTAAAACTTTTTTTCCTCTTCAATATTCTTCCAAAATGCATAGATTCCAAGATATAAGTAAAAAACTCGTAAGTAAAATTTTTTAAACATTTTTGCAATTTTGAAAATGTTCCGGACCTCGCGCAGATCTAGGGATCTACACTTTTATTATGTGAGTTGTACTGAAGGAATTCCAGCAAAAATTAGCTTGCCCCCCTTACATCCAAGAAGTCAATATTCCGCCTTGGTCTAATTGTACTGCTATTTATTATATGACTATACTTTCTCATTTTATGCTGTTAAGAGTATTTATACAGCTTAAACTTCAAAACAATGCTTAAAATCAATAAAAACCAAAATTGTTATCACTTATTGACAACCTCTGGAATCGTCCCAAACTTACAGGCTACATAAAAAGACGCACATGGTTGCATCCATATTCTTTTTGACTTTCCTTTGAAAATATGTTTAAACAAAGTAATATGTTTTCAAAATACTAACACAATATTTTTGTTTCAGGGTTCAGTAGTAATGCAGCCTAATAATCCAAGAATTCGTTCAACACATTGGCCAGTGAGCAGTGGTAAGTGTTCTCTCTTTTTGCATGATATTTTCGATGAAGTTTTACAAAAATATTGTTTTAAGAAATCTTTAGTTCAGTCAGGAAGGCCCAAAACATCGTGACAAATTTTTTTCGGAAATGCACAAGCGCCACATAGAGATGAAAAAATATTATGAACAACAAAAAAATGCTTTTTTATTTGTTTCTGTTCTATATCTCGGTTGGATCTGAGATAGATGGGTTCAATTTTTTTCGTTGCATTTTATTACGTATTTGTAGTAGTAAAAAAACAATTTGCGGTTTATGGAAAATTACATGTTAACAAAAAATTTAGATAAGTTACGACTAAAATAATATAAGATAAGTATAAGATAAGTTTGGGTACTGTTTTAAGGATAAAAACTAAACTAAAAATACAACTGAATACAACTAGATCTCCTTCCTAATATTTATTAAAACTTAATAATCCAAAACAAAATCCAACTTGAATGTATTTTAAGTTAAATAGTTTAAAAAATATCAACTTCTAAATTGGTAACGCAGGTAATTACTCCTAGGACTATTTTTAAGCGACACTGGAATATTTTTATCTTATGCGACTGGTACTTTTGTAAATTAAAGGAATCCTATTAGAAAAATGTTCAGTTTAATGGTTGCTTCTACCCTAATTTTGGTACTTGTGTACTACTTACAACGAAAACTAGACAGCGTGCTTTTCATGCGAGTGTATCATGCAAATTCTATCATAATTTACACTGACCTTTGGAAAACTGTGTATTGAAGGGGCGGAAGGGAAAAATATATAAAATGTATATTTTTTTTAATGAATTTACTTTCCTTTTAACAAAATTTAGTCCAGTCAACAAGGACACGTAAAAAATAGGGTTTCATTTTCAAAATGACGTCCAAAGTTCACAAAAATCAGTTTTTCTCATTTAAAAAAAAACTAAAAATTTTAGATAAAAGTTATAAAACTTTTTGTAACAAAACTTTTGAGTTACGTTTCCACTGTTTTGCGACCTTGATTAGTTATCCAAGTTAAGGTTTTAGTGGGATAAAGATCAATAAATAAAAAAACACTATATTTTAAATCATTACCAACGTTTTGGTGTTATTTTACACCACCCTCAGGGCTCGAGGATGGTGTAAAGTAACACCGAAACTTTGGCAATGATTTAAAATATAGTGTTCTTTTATTTATTGATCTTTATCCCACTAAAACCTTGACTTGGAAAAATTTTGGCCCAGTCTGATGTCAATTGATAAACAAATGTATTAGTTATTGCAAAAAAACGGCTAAAAATCGCATATTTTTTAACTTCTAATCTTTAAAACGAAAAAAGATTTTTTACGAATCTTTCAGAATATGTAGTCCTTGGCAAGTAGAATAAGTGCATTTTTGTAAAATTGCGAGATATTTGATAGTTTTTGCACAAATTGAGTTTTTCTAAAAAAATATATTTTTGTCAAGTTTCAATACAGTAAGTAATGCATTTACGTGACCCATCTTGGGCTTAAAATTTTCTCTAGTAGTTATACTCTTCTGTTCAAATTGTACGCATATTGCAAAATGCCTAATTGGAAATTTGCGAAAAATCTAGCGATTTTTGAAAAAAAAAAAATTTGCTCGGCTCCTGTTAGTCGTAGAACATTTTTTTTTAAATTCGTGAAAAAATGTCAGCTTTCAAATGGCAATAATGCCATTCCGATTAAATTTCAACGATAACGAAAAGATCTACATTTTTCGACCCCAAAAAAGAAGTCAAAGATTCGGTACATTTTTCGCATATTTCCAATTATTTTGCTATACGCGCATAATTTGCACAGGAAAGTACAACCTCAAAATTTTTGTTATAAAAAGTTCTACAACTTTCGCCTAAAACATATTTTTCTAAAATGTTTAGTTCTTTTTATGAAAAAAACTGTTTTTTCTGAACTTTGGACGCCATTTTGAAAATGACGCGTTAACATTGAGGTGGGGTAAAGGAGGTCATTCAATTCTACGGAGTTTTTCCTAATTTTTGCGTGTCCTTGTTTACTGAACTGAATTTTGGCACATATAAATCTAATTTGATTGGACTAATAGAAATAGTTACAATGTTGCTGAAACTTTTTCCTTGAATACTAGCATTGTGTTGACTTTTATTTAATTTTCATATAAACAGTATTCGAACTAACCAATTTGTAGCTCTATTAATTCCCTATTCCTTAAATTGGGAAGCAAAATTTCACATTATACGGAAAAAACTGGGTCTCTTTCTGTACGTCACTGGGAGGCATATCAAAAAAAATCCATATGATGCTAATACGACATTTTTGTCTATTGTGAGGTATAAAGAAAAGGTGTGTAGAACCGTGTCGATTGTGTGTTGTGGATAGACTGTGTGGTTTTGTTTATTAAAACGTAAGGCAACACATAATACAGTACCTTGTGTCGCGTGGCGGCGGTTTCATTTCGATAGGGGTCGAGCCCCTATTCTGCGAGCCGTGCTGCCTTCTGCTGCCTGTCTTTTGCTGCACCTGTCCACACACACCTTGCTATCAGACACCAACGCATCACAGAAACACCGCATGCGGGGGGGTGCAGGTTGCAAAACGGAAAATAACGGTTAAATATTTGAGGCTGGGGGGGGAGTGGGGCGGTTTAAATACGGGCATGGGCGCCGGAACTTTTGAATTGATGTGGGTGCTCAAATGAAACAAAAAACTTAAAAAAACGCATTTAATGTTTATACATAAATACGTTTTTTTCGCTTAAATGTAATACTATCGATTTATAATAATAACACTTTATTAGGTTGAGTTGAGAAAAATTCAAATAAAAAAAATAGCAATTTTATTTTATTTTATTTTAAAGCCACACAACTTTCATGTTTTTTTTTTATCATTGGGTCAATTCGTTACTAGTAATAATTGAACCAAAATTGAAAAAATAGACTTAACTAAAAAAAGGTTAGTTATGATGACATATCGCGAAGTAAAAAATTGTTATGTAATGCTGTTATAGTCTGTTTAGAAATGAAAGAGAGTAATAAAAGCTTATTATGTATGCAAATCGTAAATAAATGTAGTACTGGTGCTTATATTCAATATTTTTATATTATGTATTATCGGTATAGGATGAGGTGTACTTTTAAAAAAACTTTGTGCGATCGGACTGTACTAAATTGTAGCAGGTAGCTAAAATTTAATCCCCCACAATCCGTCTTTGTCTATGCTGCTTCAATTTCTCGGTCCATTTCTCTTATAAGCAAGCAATATAAAAACAGCATTTCAAAACATGAGGCTACTTTAAGCATCATAACCGGGTTAAGAAGGTTTTTAGTAATTCAAATAAAATTATTCAATATTATTATCAAAATATTTATTTAAATTTAATGAATAGACGTCAATTAAATTATCGAGTTCCCACATTTTCTCCTCTTCTTTTTGTACATGATGTATACATCTTTGCCAGTTATCTGCAGTTACTCGTTCCAAGGAATTTTTTAACAAAATTTTCACGTCACTTAATTTAAACGTCGTATTATTTCGCGCTACATCTCTTTTTACCTGCGCCCAGACTAATTCGATTGGGTTAAGTTCACAGTGATAAGGTGGTAACCGTAGTACCGTTATTTGGCGATTTGTTGCCATTTCATCGATAACATATTTTTTCTAATCTTTATTAAGATTGACAAGTGTCAAAAGTTCCTTTTTCACCATATTTGTTTCAAAAGAAATGTTTTTTTCGGATAACCATTGAATTATATCGGCTTTCCTCCAAGCAGTCGTAGGCGTCCGCTCGGTCTGCCGTAAATGGTAACTGGCATTATCCATGACAACTACAGACCCCGGAGGAATAAGATCCAACATCTGTGTAAAATACTCTTCGAAAACATCTGCGTTCATGTCTTCGTGATAGTCACGTGTATTTTTAGATTCAAATAAAAGTAAACCGCCATCTACAAAACGACTGGCACTACCTATATGTGTCACTATTAATCTTCGCCCTTTACCTGAAGGTGCCTTGAACCCTGTTGAAAGTCCATCCAAAAATGCTTGTCGAAAACTTTTTACATTTTTATCTTGCCATACTTTTGTTACAGTATATCCCTCGTTGACCCAAGTTTCGTCTAGATAATAAATATTCCTCCCTTCGTCACGGAATTTTCTAATTGATCTTAAGTAGGATCTTCGCCAACAAATAATTTCATCTTTATCGATAAGAACTGACTTCCTGTTCTGCTTTTCCCAGCAAAAATTCACCTCTCGTAAGACGGCCCATAATTTGCTTCTACTGATTTTTGGCAAATCGTTGTCCTCTGAAAGTTCACTTAAAATTTTGTTTAGCGTTGGCATTTCTTTTTTAAAATAAAATGAGTGTACTTTTCTGCGAATGACATTTGTGAAGAAATCATCTACAACGACTTTTGGCCTCCCTGTAGATGATTTTGGGGGATTTACAGTGTCTTGTTCATTTTTTGTTTTCTTTAAATGTCTGTAGATAGTCGATTTTCCAATCCCAATCATATTTGTTAGCATTAGAGTTACTCGATAATTACCTGAAACGAAATATTACCACGCCCATGGCCGATTCTTATCTCGTGGTTTTATTACTCTCTTTCATTTCCAAACAGACTATAGTAATAATTGAACCAAATTTGAAAAAATAGACTTAACCGAAAAAAGGTTAGTTATGATGACACATCGCGAAGTAAAAAATTGTTATGTAATGCTGTTAGTATCGAGTTTTCTATTTACTAACATAGGCGGGATTGAGGGTGGCAAGGGGGGGGGGGCAATTGCCCCGCCAATATTATTGCAATTGAGCTACAAAAATTAAACTCAGAATTAAACTTCAAGGGAGTGCAATTTCAATAGTCGTATGTCAACAGATCGTAGTTAAACCGCTTGTGGAACTGAACCAAGTCTCAAAAATAACTAGAAAATATTATAGTTTGTTAGAGAAGGCATGATTTTGTATAAAATAAATTTTGTTTGATAAAAAAAGAAATAAGCGCCAAAACAAGATATTTCAACATAACAGCTCATACCTTGTAAACATCTTTCTTTGGGCCAATAAATTTTCAGAAAAGTTGTTATAAGTGTACCAGAAAACTAGCACTTTACTTATTTAATAAATAATAAACTTTAAGTACTGGCCAGCGACATGTCAGCGTTAAAAAGTCTTTGCGCATGCGTGCTAGTTGTGTTCTGGTCTTTATCTTAGAAAGAAGTCGGGAACTTTCAAGGTCAGATCTTAAGACTTTGTTAGGCTACTAGGACTAAGTTAGGATTTTTATAAATTTACATATTGAAATCTATAATGTTTAACCTCACAAGACGAGCATTAAAGTTAAGTTGGGATTGAGGTAGGACATTTCGTTCGGCACCCACAATAATTTTACTCTAGGTGCTGGAGCACCCAAAGCCCGCCTAATCCAATACTGTTTTCTCAAAGAAAGGAGGAATTTACCCTCTCCTGATATGGTTCTTGATTGGCAACAAACTGCAAAGTTGCGTTTGTGGTAGCATTAAGTTTTTTTTATTCTACAAATGTCATAATTGAAAAGGTACAGTGCGTAAGTAAAGTGTCGAACAAATTCATTAAAAAGTCAGGAAACTTTGACGTAGATTCTATATCATCACCAAATATAAATAATTTTCGTAGCAGAAACTTAACAAAACATGTAACGACATTTTAGACTTTATAGAACTTTGTAGTGTTTTCACTTTTACATATTTAGTACTATTTAGCATTAATACTATTGTATTGAGACGTATAGTCTTTCCGATCTCGATTGAAGACCAATGAGCTGGGCGATATGTACCAGGTTCGGCCACTACGCAACAACTCGGCATTGAAATATTTGAAAAATTTGTTCCCATATTTATTCAGCCATACAAGTCTGGTCGCCCAGTTGAAGAATGCGCGCTCGGGCAAACGGCGAACAAACACAGCCGGACTGGGCGACCGGCCATAAATTTCAGTTGTCGACAAATTGCCTAGCAGTGCAGTGCAGCAATGCGGAATTTAGTGTGATTCAGGTAATTTTAATTTATTATAGGCACCTTCTATTAATCATTCATATTACAATAATAATTGCAAAAGGCAGAAATAAGAGGGATATTTTGTTTACTAAAATTATTACACTGTTTATTGCTAGGCGTTTTTATACACGTTCAACTGACTTCGGAAAGACTATAATTTATGTGAACATATTCATATTTGCATCAGGCCGGTACTGTTAAGAGCCGCTTATCTCCGAACTCTACGATCACGTTTCTCGGACAGTAAGGGCAACACAACCTTGATGTATATGTGTGGATTTGTTATTTTCGCGGACGGTGTTTGTCTTTTAAGTGTCTTTAAGTGTATTGAATTAATATTTTTAGTGAAATAGTGCGTTCAAGTGAAATATAACTATTTATATGAATCGTGAATTAGTAGACATATTAGAATCATATTTTTTGTGCAATGAAAGTGAACGTTTGGCAAAAATTGTATAGAGATGGACACTTTACTGACGCACTCTATTATATGTAAACCTTTTAACTGTTTTACTAAATATTTACATTAACAATCCGTAAAAGAAATGTTATTAAAAAGCATGAAACCCTTGTGATTGTGATACATGATTTTTGTGATTGACCAGTTGATGAATGAACAGATACTGAAGTTAATGCGTATTTCTGTGAAATAATTACTTACCTATTGAAAAATTCTTATACAGGCGCCGAAGCTATAAATACAGGGCGTTAAAACTTCAGGGGCAGATAATTCTATTCAAAATAATGGAAAAGTGTGTGGAAATGACATTTGAAAAGCTTTTTAAGGGTAAATTGAAACACAATTTATCTTTTCCTTATCTCGAGAATCCGCAAAGTTTCACGCTCTATTTTTTAACACCCTTTATCGTTGTTAAAATTACCGATACAGTTGATAATCATTATGTATCTAGCGGATGTCACTATAAAAGCTTCTTACAGCAAAACGGTATTTGTTTTTTTTTATATACAGGATATTGATAGTAATTTGGAGTATGTTAAGGAGCCAAGGGTAAATAGAAGCGGGTAAAAAAATTATATATATAATACAACATTTAATGAAATTATTTAATCACAGCAGATACCAAAAAAAAAAACTATTACAAAAATAAAAATAAGCATTCAAGTTGCTGTTAAAGGACGAGCATTTTACATAACAGTTATTAGGTATGAATAAAAATAAATAACAATGAGCGTAAATTAGAAAAAATAATACATATATTTAATAAGCGTAAATTAAAAATAAAACATATTTAAAAAAATACAAAATACTTTTTCACACCATGTTTAAAAATATTTTAAATTAAAACATAATCGTTTGCCTCTTTTAAAACCTTTATCTTTAAATTGTCTCGAAAATAATTAATTTTGGGTAGTTTTATAATAAGAATTTTTAGTGACCTACCCCACAGAGCAAAAATAATAAAGTATACACCTGCACACTGTGAAACTTGTCAAAAAAAAACTTACTAGACCTCGTGCAATGAATATATTCACTACGGATACAATAAGGACGGTTGCATCTGTCGAAGCGTTACACATAGCATCTATATATACAACTATGCATGCACACTATTCAGTCCATATCGTCTTCAATTGTATAAACAGGATCATTCCTTGTGTGACTGATATGCTCACGTACCTTGTTTAGAGCGTCCAGGACTCTGTCCGGCATGTGGTCCTGGATCATCACTGGAGAAATAAGAACCTCGTCGAAGTCTATGTTCGAAGCCCACAGGGCTTGGTATACGGGGTCTTTCTTGTTCAGCGCTTGTCTAAAAAAAATAAGAGAACAATTGGCGAACAGACATATAGTGCCATGTTTTTTTTGGGTTCTTTACTTAGCAATTTTTGTTGATTTTTTAGATACAATTTTATTACCACGGTAAATTTTGAATGTGTACATATATTAAGCAATTGAGAGAGTTTTGTTGGAAAAAATAGGAATACAATTTAACTTTTAATAAAAAAAACTTGTTTGGAACCACTGTGGTATTTACGCACAACGTAGATCAATTATGCAATGTTGCCGATGTTACACAGAAATCTTTACTATTAAATTAAACTTTTGTATGATATAGGAAGAAAAAAGTTAAGCAAATAAGCTTTTTTAAAAACGAAAAGTCTATATCTTCATAGAATTCAATTGTTCACGTGATTTTCGAGGTGAGCGTTGCGGTAAACACTCACCTGCGTAATTATTTACGTCTTACAAATATATGTGCATATTTAAAATTGACCCTGTATACTTCTACATAACATAGATAACTTTACAAATGCACAATGGGTCACGTCAAAGTTTAAAAAATTGGCCTAAACTACAGTACTACATCTACGCCACAAAAATTTCAATGTAGCATCTCAAAAACGCACTGCAAAATGGCATGCATCGGTTTCGTCCTCGGGCTTTCAAAAAATCTTACCTGATGCGACACAAAAAAATCAAAAATATAACTTTAGTGACCTACAGTGCATTTATAGGGGCTGGTATACCACGAGGCAATCTACTACCACACTAGGACACCACAAAAGTATAAAAAAATACGGGACACATGGTGCATTTTTTTTTCATGCGGACTTCACACTGGGCATACGGTTTGGTTTGGGTTTCGTATATTAATATACAGGGTGATCAACAAATGGTGACCAAAAATGAAACCTCGCATTCTTTGGTGAATGTTAAGGTAAGTATTTCCTATAAAGTTTTTACCCAGGACGATTCGTTAAAAAGGTGTTTGTCGTATCATATAAGTAAAAGTGTATTCAGTTCGTTTTTTAAGTTTTACTCGAAAATTATGCTTTTTTTCGAAAAACATAAGAGAGTAGTAATTTGTAGAAAATTGAAAAATGAATCCGAAAATATCATGGTTGTTACCGTAAAGCAGTGGCGTACTATTTTATTTAGAAAGATATGCCACCGATACCCTGTATCTCCGCCACTGGAGAACGTAAATTTTAGGAAAAGCTCTCAGATTTTGGACAATATTTACACAAATACTTGTGCTCCATTTCAAATTATTTCACTTACCAGTTTTTAAATTATTTAAAAAAATTAAAAATATTTTTTGAAGTTTAACACCCTGTATTTTTTTAACGAAGCGTCCTAGATAAAAACTTTATAGGAAAGACTCCTCTTAAAATCACTAAAAAATACAAGGTTTCATTTTTGGTCATCATTTGTGAATCACCCTGTATATTAAAAAATATGCAATTTGGAATGTCTGGAAGCGATCTAGAGTCTAGACGTTTCGTCATTCGCCGCACATGACACGCTCAGGGCAGATGTTATGAAAGGTAGTGGAATGACATTTTTTGTAGTTTCTGCGTTACACATTTTTTTTTTTGTAAATCTACTGATCACGTATTTTCTGGATTTAATGGTTGACATGCCTGACATTAATAGAGAACATGGAATTATTTGATTTTTGATATTTTTGTTCAGGGTGATCCAAATTCAACGTAATTTTCAATAATAGCTTTAGGGGTTTTGAAGATAATAAAAAAAAACGTCATCAGGTAAAGTTTGGCTTATGGAATTATTATGGACACCCTGTACTATATTATTTTTATAAATTTTAAATATAACAAGCAATAAAAATTAAATGTTTTTAAATAATCTTTTTTGAGAAACAATTAATTTTTGACTTTTTTGTCAAAAATATCAGATATTAAGTTGTGATTGTTACAAATGCAGCAATTTTCTTTCCTGTTCTCTGCTAATCATGCATTTCAAAAGGTTAGTAATGTGTTAGTATTACCTCCATCTTTTTTCATACTTTTGTCTGAAATTGTTAAAATTTATTGTTAGTTTCGTTAGTATTAACGGTTGATTAAACTCAAATTGTGTCACATGATTTTTTTTAATCTAACGACTTTGAGAAAAAAAATGTTATAGCACCTCAATTATTACAAAAACAATATTTTAAATTTATATGGATGTACCATTTTATAGGACACCATGTATAATACTGGGTGCATTGAAATTAATTTTTTAAGATCACCGAATTAACGTTATCTCTCAACACTTTAACTAATAAACAATATGGCTAGTACTAACTATTAACACCGAAGTTGATTATGCTTTTTTTGACACACATAGTATACGCAATAAGAGTTTAATCAACATATTCATTAGAAAATCATGTACGAATAATAATTTTTACAAGAATTAGAGACTATGTAAAATATAGTTTATTTATTCAGATTCAGAACTTATTCAAAAAAAAAATACATTTACATGTCTCGGTTAATACAAAAGAAATTGGCATTATTTCATGAATTTCTTGTACTAATATTAAATTTAGATAATAAATTTTGCCATGAAATTGTACTTTACTGTTAAATTTGGCTTGTTGCCGCGCCATTGCTCGGTAGATTTCGAGTTCCCACCTCAATACAGTCGACCAGTTGTATCACCCTGCATACATGCAGAGTGGCAAGTTTAACTGGAACAAATTCTGTAACTTAATAAATAAAAGTTAATCGCAAAATTCCTGACAAACACCTAACTATACTCCAAGACGAACTGGTTCCTGCTTTAGCGGTTTTAATCCCCAATAATCCCGATTTATTTGACCAACGGATATGGTTTCAAAAAGATGAGGCACCACCACATCTTACTGAAAATGTACGGACTTATCTCAACGATGTGTTTCCGAATAGGTGAATTGGAAAAAGTTGCCCAATTGAATGGTCAGCAAGATCGCCCGATCTTACCCCATTAGATTTTTTTTATGGGGATATCTAAAAAGCAAGGTTTATGCTACTAAACCTAACGACATCGTCGAGCTTCGACAAAGAAGCAGGGATGAAATTAAACAAGTAACGCCAAACAAAATGTTTGGAATGCTTTTTATTATCGATTAGGATATTGTCAGCAACAATGTGGAAGACACACTTTAAACAATTTTTGCATTAAAGTACCTAGTTTCAGTAAACATTTCCTTATTTTATTTTTTCCGACATATTGCTTATAAAAAGTAACAAAAAAAAATATGTAATTGTATTTGGAATTGAAGCTTTTAAATAAAAAATAATCGACCTACCCTTCCCTATCCTTCCATTTAAAAAAAAGGTTGGGGGTTGCTCAATCCTGAACATAATTAAAATAATAGACAAACCTCTTTGTAATATGCCCCATTGAAAATAAAATTGACGTTTCAGGAATTTTGCAACAAACTTTTATTAAGTTACAGTTAAACCTTCCACTCTGTATAAAATATTAATGTTACGTGAATGGTAGTCTTTCCGAAGTCAGTTGAATATGTATAAAAACGCCTAGCAAATTAATTTAAAAATAATAAAATTTGTATATCATGTGTAGAAAATTTTTATTAATGTTCATTTGGCTACCAACATATTTTAATTATTTATATCATCAATTTTCTTTATATACATTATAAATTGTCCGCTGAATTGTGTCTCTCGTCATGTCATCGATATTTTAAAATTTTTGTTTTCGCTTCTTCTTTACGCAATAATAACACCTTGTTTAAGGTGGCCATACCTCTGGCCGAGAAATAGTCAAATTTTTTTCGTTTTTAGGTACTGAAATCTTGAAAAGTAAAACAAAAGTAAGCACAAAAATAAAATCCTTGATGTTTTGTTTATTCATTGTTACTATTTAATTTTACTCAAATAAAATAATAATTAAAAAAAAGCGTTTGTAAAACATGCGTTTGCTGTTATCCTAACCCCACATTTTAAGAATTATTTTCACGTACTTATAAATAAAAGTAAACAATTTTATATGTAGGACTAAGCAAGGAAATGTTATAAGTATATTTACATGTGGATTTGTATATAAAAAAGTTAGTATTTTCGTAGATTTCAGTACCTAGAACCTTGATGGTTTGATCGTTTTTTGCACCTGTTTATTCGTTTTACTGCGGCGTCTTTGAAAATACCCAGATGGCATGACATAACATTCCTATTATTTGATAAGCTTTAGATTATTCAGTTATTAAATGTTTGAAATTATTTGTATTTGTGGATAACACGATTTAAAGAATATGGCGCCCTTAATAACACGAAAAATTATGGACACTGAAACTTTAGTTAAAATGTGAATTCTATTTATAATTTCATTATCTGATTTTTCATTTTCTTCCTTTTTTACACACTCGTAAATATTTAAAATGAGACGTTGACATTGAACATGTAAATCTTTATTTTTAAATTCTAAATCTGTTCCATCAACAACCGGTTCAACTAATTCAATATTGTCAGGCGGTATTTCATTTTGTTCCTTTTCAAAAGGTCTCCAAAATGCCATGTTATAATAATATAATAATATTAGTATACAAAATATGCCTCTTATTTCTCCCTTTCGCAATTGTAATATGAATGATTAATAGAAGGTGCCTATAATAAATTAAAATTACCTGAATCACACCAAATTCCGCATTGCTGCACTGCACTGCTAGGCAATTTGTCAACAACTGAAATTTATGGCCCAGTTGCCCAGTGCGGCTGTGTTTGTTCGCCGTTTAGTCCCGCGCGCCTTCAACTGGGCGACCAGACTTATATATGGGTATGGCTAAATAAATATGGGAACAAGTTTTTCAAATATTTCAATGCCGAGTTGCTGTGTAGCGACCGAACCTGGTACATACCGCCTAGCTGTTTGGTCTTCAATTGAGATCGGAAAGACTATACATATTTGCAAATTTATAAATATGTGAATGTGTAAAACTCTTGTAAAAACTATTAACGAAATTGAGATTTAATTTTCACTATTAATTCGCCTTTCTTTAAGCTTTCTCAACCGCTACGCCAGTGGCGCAAACACAGGCAACTACTTACTGTCCACTAGTTGGATGGTGCCTTACTATGTGCACAATTCTTCCAGGGGGAAAGAGGGGTTGGTGACTAGTCAAGGCTATGGTACTGTCCGATGGGTGGATACCCATGTGCCTCGCGTTCTCTTTGCTGCGCATGTACTCGGTGACGTCTTGCTCGCCGGTGGAGAGTTCCACCGCCGATGTAGGTTGGGAACAGCCGCAGCAGAGGACGCTACAAGTGATGGTTTTCCACTGAAAGTATCGCGAGGGTTTAGATTGCGAACGTTTATTCTTTAAAATTGAGAACATTTGATTTTACCTTGGGATCAACGCTCCTCTTTATGGCGTTTATAAGGTCAGTCCGCAACGTCTCCATCTGGTGCAGTCCTATCCTAGGTACCACGTCCTTTCCAATGACCACGGAGACTGTAAATTCCTTAGTGTATTCCACGGCAGGCGCTGACAGCAGGCCTCCGGGTGGGGAGTAACAGAAGCACTGGAGGGTGGGATACCTCTGCCTCATCAGTATACCCAGAATGCTGGCTGTTCCCGCACCTAAAATATCAAGCTTTCTTAAATTTTTGTACGTTAGTGTTTCTAGCTTATTTTGTGCCCCGCCACTGGATTGAACGTGTCAGGTATGACGTACTATTACAATCAGTGTCGCGTTGGAGGGGGCGGGAGCAAGGGGGAAGCTCCTCCAGGGGTTCGGGAATAGTTAACTTAAGGCACAACATAATTTAAATATAAAAGAAAGGATCAAATACAATGTATAAAAATAAAAAGTATGTTTTGTTCCAAGGTCCGGCAGTAAATCGTACATTCCAGGTGCGTACTTTGTTTTTACCTGACGTGATGAAAAAATAAACATATTTGTAGAAATATAGTTTTATACAACAATGACAGAAATAAAGAATACAAGCAGTTTTTTTACCGATAACTAAAAAATTAATATCAAAATACAATTGAATTCGAGAAGGAGAGATTATTTAGGACTGGCGACAAAACAGAGGGCATTTCCTGCTGGCGTTTTATAGAAATTAAATATGTTAAAAGTCCTGAAATTTCAGTTTGTGCATTCTATTTTATATCAGAAAGTCTAATGGTCCTATTTAAAACTTGCAATGTCAAAAGTTGTATGTGTTAGCAAGTTCAACTTTTTTGTGTAGTTTTCCGGTTAACTTCCACTAATTGTAAATAAAATTGTTTATATTTGCATTTATCAGCAGATACTTCAGTCCCTAGTTTTTACGCCAAATACGATTTACTCACGGACTTTAGACCTGATATTTTAAATAGCCCCCCTTCCCTTGGATTTCGTGTCACTGGCGACAACTATCAGAATTTGCCAATTACCCACAATTTATAACGTTGTAGCATATCCCGAATTATCAAATCATCATTTATAACATAATTTTCCATCCCAAATACCCCTCAGATAATTTAAACTCACCTAAAGAGTGACCGACTATCACTATTTCGAAGTCTGTGGTTCCCCGATCGGGTTTGTGGTCCCTCGCCCGTTCGACCAGCCTTTCCTCATCTATCTTCTCGAGGATGTATTGCGCCGCTTGCACCATCCCCTTGTGCCCCAACCAGTCCTCTCGGGGTGGATTTAGAGGGAGGGTCTCGCCCTCCGCGTTCAGGTCCGTCAAAATATCCTGAAAACAAGGGAAACTACATTCCATGTCCAAAATGGTAGACAGTGAGTCGTGAATTAATCAAACCGCAATTTTTACTATTTCTACAGGTATATCTGATATAATAATGTGTTCTCTGCATTAAAATTGTAATGTGTTGTTCATTTGGCATAGTGTTCCGATAATACGTTCAGTCTGCGCACGCGCATTCTATTCTATTTCTTTCTTCGCTTATAATAATAATAATATGTCTTTATTTTTTATGTAAAACAATTATTTATACAAAAATGCAGTAATATAAGTGGCGGCGAGATCTAGTAGAGCTACTCATTCTAACCGTCCATTTTAAGGAAAATACTTACATACATAGTATACACATAGTATTATCGTGTAAATACAAAAAGAGAGACGACTAAGGCTGGATGGTTTGAATTCTTGAGTTCCCGCCCAATCTCAGTGTCCAGAATGAGTGTCATAAGCGTACAAGTTGGAAAACTGATTATTTCTATATTTTAGTTATTTCAACGTTAGGAGTTGTCGAAAATGGAATCGTATAGGTTTGTTAGTGGCCAAACTGTCATGAGACCACTTGTCCACTTGCTAGCTACATCCCATAATAAGAAAAGAAGAAAAAAGTGTACACTAACCATCTTTGCTTACAATTGCTGAATATATGCTTTAGTATAAACAAAAAAAGTATTTATCTACCGGTTGAATATATCAAGTTGAGTGTACATTTTGTAACAGGAATGTAGTTTTTACTAAAAATGGGCGTATCTATTTGTTGTTCTATATTTATTAATTTTTTGAACCCTTTATAATGATACGTCTATGGAATCGTTTTACTGCACGTTACCCGTCACACGGTCTAAATGTTAGGAGTAAATCACTGTCTACTATCATAAACCTAAAGTTCAACGTGTATATCGATGTCATTGCTTTGAAAATCCTATAAAGGTTTACACCTTCACAGTGTTGGCGTTTCTGTTCAATTTGTACATTCTCCCTTCGTTAATACAATCCAATATAGCTTAATCCGCCGGTTGTGATGCAAATTTTAAGCATCTAATTATGCCAAGTCGCTCTTTTCTGTGCCTGGAAAGAGCCAGACGTCTAGCCCCTCCTTTAGAGGAGAACCCTAAGACGATGATAATTAATTCGCTAGTCTTTTAACGGGGCCCGTCCCGAATAGCGAATTCGCCCCCATTGTTCCCGTACCGGATATTCCGGAATCCTCACCTCGAGCTGAAGATAATTGCCAATGAAAAATTTAATAACGATACGAGCCGATTTTTACTTTCCTACAAAAACAGACCGTGGTTTGAGAAATAAATATGTCTCGGTCTCAGTGCATTACTAAAATTAAAGGGCAGGTTTTAGTTCCAAAAAATTAAGAACGAAAATACTAAAGTGCGTGTTGAAGTACGGCGTTCCAACAGAAAAGTAAAAATTGCGCTTTTAGTACAGAGATTGCTAAAAATTACGTACCTTCATGGACAACGTTCCCCTAACACTAATCACAACCTTCTTCCTGTCGAAATCGAGCGCTACGAAGAAGGGCGTCTGCCCTATGTCTACGTGGTAAGTCGCGTAGATGATTTCTATGTCACCGTAGTCGGTGAGCTTGTCCAGAGCGGCGTAGTTGCACTGGCAACAGTTGTCCTCCACGATTTCAGGATTGCCGCCCTCGCTGGTGGGTTTTCTGCACGGGAAACAACAGCAGCACCTGGAAGAATGTCTTGGTCGTGAGATTTTAGCTCAGTTGCAAGTGTAGAATGAGGCTTCTATTTATACAGAGAGCTACTTTCGACTTTTAGAAACACATATCGAAGGTTTGTTTTCTCAATTTTTCTCCTTTGCTGTCCAAACATGCCTCAACACAGTTAAGTCAAAATTCTGCTCCTATTTTCATACAGGTCACCAAAAATACACTAGAGGCTAGCTCCTCATACAACCTGAATTGCGGAGGCTAGCCTCCGTTGACTTTCGTAAGCGTTCGGATCAAGATCGGATTCTGCTTAAATTTAAACCATTTATGTCGCCCAGTGAACTGAACTTAAGTAACTGATACTGATTTAATTAAGAAAAAAAAAAGAATTTCAAATTAGTGTTCAAGCGAACATGTATCTCCGAAAAACTGACCCCCCACTTAGTTCTACTCTGTATATTTAATAATTTTAGTTTCTTATTTGAGTTGTTCTATACTTCTCCCTTACCTGACGCCTGTGCACAAGTGGCACAACCCCATCGACTCCGTCAAGACGTAGATGGGCCACCCATACGCCCGCACGGCGAAGTGGGCGAAATGTATCACCGTCTGGAACAGTTCCAGGTCGGAACCGTCCTCGTGTAGCGACAGAAACTGTGTCCTGGGAGTTATGGCAACTCCAGAGAGGAACTCGTAAGTGTCGTTTTTGCGCTGAAAACAAAAATCGGTGTACCGGCCCCTTCTCTGTGCCTTGAGGAACACTTTTTCATGTTCCGAATTCGCTGCGGAAACTCACCTGGTCCACGATGGCTTTCTGTTCGATCTTCTGGAATTTCCTCAGCAGAACCAAACCGACCACCACGTCGGACGGCACGACGTCCAGGTCTCTGAAGAAGTCGGACAGCAACCTGGCTATGTCCGCGAAGGAGTTCCGGTTCCTATCGCTGGCCGTCGAGCAGCAGAAGAGGAAGCGGCATCTGTTGTGCCAGCTGTCCTGGTAAGCCCGAAGGACTTTCCTAAAACAAAGCGGGTGTTAGTCAAATCGAGGCCGAGGTCGTTTTGAAGTTATTGTGCTGTGAAAGTGACAAAACAAAAGTTTATATGTTTTTGGATTATAATACGGTTAATGCGAGGGGTGTGAAGTTAGCAACGTCTACGATCGTCGGTAGGACTAGAATCGATGAAGTCGTGGTCTTAGAAAAAGAAGTTTCGGTTTTAAGACGACAAGTTCGTCTACATTTGCCGATAGGACTAGAATCGATGAAGTCGGGGTCTTCGAATGAGAAGCTACCATTCTATGACGACGACTTCGTCTACATTCGTCGATGAGACTAGAATCGACGAAGTCGTGATCTTAGAATGAGAAGGTACCATTTTATGATGACGACTTCGTCTATATTTACCGATAGGACTAGAATCGACGAAGTCTGCCATTGTCCAGGAATGTGGAGACGCTCTAGAGTTATTGGCCAGACGAAGAGGGGTAGAGTTGGTTTGGGTCCCAGGCCATATGGGTATCCCTGGTAACGAGAGGGCGGATCAACTTGCTCGTCTCGGGTCCAGGGGATCTGGCCAGGGACCTGAACCAATCTTCGGTATCACACGAGGCAGCATTAATGGGGCCCTCAATAAATGAGCCTATCAAACTTAAGGTCAGAATTGGAGGAGAAATAGAGGAGGTAGGCAGGCCCATAGTTTTATACATGGACCTAACATATCCAAGACGAGATGGCTGCTGAGCCGTAGTCGAAGAGCCCTAAACCAAATGATGGGGGTTCTGACAGGTCACTGCAGACTTAGGAGGCATTTAAGTTTAATAGGAATTGAGAAGGACCCTCTATGCCCGAAATGTGGAGAAGGGAGGACACCCCTCTCCACCTTCTGGGACATTGTGCAGTCTTTGGGAGAATAAGACATAAAGTCTTTGGTGCTGAAGAGTTGCAATGGGTTGAGGTGAGAGACCTTCCATGGACCAAAATCCTGGCGTTCATTAGGGCGTCGGGTAGGTTCGAGGAGGGTCATAGGCGTGGTTAGGTGATGGGACGGCGGGGTAGGTAAAAAGGGCCCATTTGTGGCCTAATTGCCAGGCTGAGGCCGCCCCTGCACTACTACTACTACTACTTGGCTGTCTTAATCTTGCAACAATTTATTATTATATTTATATTGCTTTGAAACTTAGATCGTCGATTTTGTTAATTTTTATTTTCTAGTCCTTACATAACGCGAGAAAAACATTAAAATTAAATAATCATTGAACGTTATTGACTGGGTGATTGTGCCTGAAGCTGTGCGATTTGTTTTAAAGTTTTCAAACCGACTACTTGCCAATTATGTACCATACTTTGAATAATATCAATTATTAGTTTAAATGGCTCAGTAATAGACTTCAATTATTAAGTGCAATGTATAGTAATGTAGATAGTGTTATTTCATATTTTTTTATATGCTTAGTACTGTATTTTCAGTTTTTGGATCATGTTCTCAAATCATTTAGTAATTTAGTTTACTTCAATGCAGTCAATTCATGTGCTCATTCATACATTAGATCAATACTGCTAAGTACTACAATGTTGATACTTAGTAAAAATAATAGATGTTCAGTAACAATAACATATCTTCATAAGTACTTCAGAGATACTTATTCAAAGTACTTGATCACTGTATAGTTATGTATTATACTTGGCACCTGACTGAGTAAGTACTAATTAATCAGTTGTTAAATATTTGTGATACCTATTGTGCAAATTTATTATGCTTGCAATCAAAATTACATACTTTGTAGATGTGGCTAACTTCACATGCATTTTAATAAATGTTATATACATATGTACATATTTACTAGATTTACCGTGATTTCCACAGTAGTTTCTATGAATAATTTTTTGCAGCAGTCGAATTTTTGATTAAGTAAAATATTTAAGTTTTGCGCAGTTTAAATTTTTCATTTAAGTGTACTACCGCGTTCAAATATCCCATAAGGTAATATTAGAAAAGCAGGAATTTTAGTCGCGCTACAGCTTTGTTAATTAAGAGTCGTGTTTAATGGAAGCATTAAAAAAACTTGTTTAAGAGGTGGTTAATTAGCAGTATCTATAAAATTGTTAGTTTAAAGCTACGTCCTCGCATCTTCCAAGCTACTAACAAACCGACGTTGTAAAATCATAATATACCGTCCCCATTCCCTCACAATGACCAAATTTTTAGTTAATCGTTAGTGCTGCTAATGTGTTCGAGAATTGCAACCCGAGAAAGTGTGTTTGGGAAACATGTTAATAGTTGACAGAAAGTAGTTTATTTTGGATGATACGAGGAGATATGTGTTGTGTGTTTATTTTCTACATACGAAATGCCTACCCCTGAAGACGTCGCGAAATCGTGCTGAAAATAAAAATAAGGACATAATTTTTTATAATAGGACAAATGTCTTAAGATACACAACAAATCAGTAATTGATATTTGAAAATTATAAATAGTCGACAAAGTGCATCCCCCATTAGTTATTTTTATGACTAATTATAAGTACAATCATGCATTATTTCCCTTTGGAAATTGACAGTGGCGATCAAGTCCGTATCTGATCTCTTCCAAGGCTTTCAACTTAAAAGCTAGTACTGGCATTGGTCAATTTAAATTAGTACTTTGTAGTTAATGGCTCAATGATTTTCAGGTAGATTGCCACGTCATCGGTATAAAGATTTAGACGTTTCGAGACCTAAATCGCACCCTTCATCAGAAGACTTATACAGGGTTAGTCAACATTATTTCTTTGTTGAAATGGTTTGTTATAGAAAATAAATTAATGATGATAAATAAACTTCTGTCAAAGTCATTTATTTGTTCCACGTGCCTCGTCCATAGCCACTGCGATCCGTTACACATAAATTTTCTTCCTGTTGTTTCAAGAATAGTTTTATACTGCAATATGTTGAAAAGTCCTGAATCAAACAGTAACATAGGTATTGTACATTTTTGAAAAAAGAAAAATTTAGCGAAGCTAAGTATGCACTAATATATAGGATGATTCACTAAAAAAAATTCTTTAATTTAGTGATTTCCATTATTCAATTGTTTTTTTTCTAATACTGTGTAATAAAAATTAATGAAAAAAACAAAAACTTTTGTATTAAAAACTGTTTTGTAATTTCAATAATAAACTCATAATAAGTTGTCAGATTATAGTGTCTAACCCTGTACAGTACTTTTAACCTACGACATGGCAAATAGCCTCAAAATCGTGCACTAATTCTATTAGTTAAAAGTTATCATCAAAAACTAAGATTATGAGTATTTTCTTGATCCAGGTTTCCCTTTGCCCCTGTTATTTTAATTCCCTAGTTGTCAGATTAAAAAAATTGGGCCCAAAAGTAAAACTGCGAAGGAGACAACAAACCTCTTTACATTTTTATATTTCTGAACCCTTGCTGTTATTGTTTTGTACTTCCCTGTTTTGCTTCGCCCAAATGGCAGAACAATTCCCCATACTTCAGGGCCAAAATAGTAGGCAATAAGAGGTCTGTATCTCAGTTGGCGTTGACCTTTGTAAATACAACAATCAGAGACAACAATTTTTGGAACCCTTTAAAATGATACGTCCATGGAATCGCAATCTCATGCCTCAACCCGTCACAGTCTACTATTTTGGCACTGCAGTTCAGTTCACTAACCTCTGCCTCCAGTTTCTGGTACTCCCCGATCTCTTGTACTGAAACTTCGATTCAGACTCCCTCATCGACCTCTGATATTGCTTCATCTTCACCCATGACCTCCCAGCGGTGTCGTACGTACACCAGACGGTTATAAGAACGGACAAGAGGACGCACCAATTAAAAATTACCATACCTGACGGGCAAAGATACGAACTGGTCTTTGGAGAGAGGTCGCGCGAAGTTCTACTTACCTAACACAGTTTCTTTGGCTTTTTCTATGGGACAGTCTACGTAATAATTCACCAGCCAGGCTATCCCAGCTGACAGCCACCCGGCTTCTATTATCATCACAGCTGGAAAAAAAATGCGGTGCAGTGGTTACATATCTGAATTGATGGCCTCTTCTAAATGCACTTTCGTATGTTGATAGTTTTGATGTGATCGGAAGGATAATGTGATAGCTGTTACAAACAAAACTGGTATGGCGTAATAAATCAAGATCCTGTCACAACTACGCGATCAAACGGAAAAATATTAGGCGCCCTTTGTCAAGGACTGGTAAACATATTAGATTGATAACAGGGAAGAGGTACATATCGGAAATCAGGACGGATGGACTAATATTTTAAAAATGTTTCGAAGTAAACCCATAAGTCATCTGTTGGTTGTAATAAATCATAAGGGTAATGTAATTTGAAGCCGAAAGATGAATTTAGTCTTGGGAGCGTTGTTTTTTCGTATCAATTTATATAATCAATCTAGAATTAGTCTGTGGTAGAATTATTTTCTGAAATTCATCCTTTAATCACGTAGGCAAAAAGGTTTTTCGTCTGTTTTTAACAGAGGGACTAGAAATATGATTCTTCGGAATTAAAAGTAATCCCTAATCTTTCGGAATGAAAACTAATACCTTCTCCGATTTTTCCTAGACATAAATAAATGTTTACGCCGTGAGAATTTCCAAGGAAAAATTCGTAGAATATATGTGCCCGAAATCGAAGAAAAAATCCATTAAAATATAGGAATGAAGCAATTCCATATAATTAAAAGTAATCCCGTGCTTTAAAATTAATCCCTCGGGATTCAAAGTAATCGGGATTAAAAGTAATCGCTCGTGAATAAAAGTAATCCCTGGGGATTAAAAGCAATACCTTTCCCTATTTTTCATAGACAAAAAAATATTTACTAGTCACGAGAATTTCCAAGGAAAAATTCCTAGAATATATGTGCCCCAAAGAAAACTCATTAAAATATGTATAGGAATGTAGCAATTCCATCTAATTAAAAGTAATCCCGCTGCTTTAAAACTAATCCCTCGGGATTCAAAGCAATCAAGATTAAAAGTAATCGCTCGTAAATAAAATAGGGATTAAAAACATACCTTTCCTTATTTTTCATAGATAAAAAAAAATATTTAAATAGTCATGAGAATTTCTAATGAAAAATTCTCAGAATATAAAAGTACCCAAAATCGAGAAAAAACATTAAAATATAGGAATTTGTCAATTTCGTGTGATTAAAAGCAATGCCTCAGCTTTAAAAGTAATAACTCGGGATTGAATTAATATAATCCCTCGTGATTGAAATCAATCGGAATTAAAGGTAATCCTCGGGATTAAAAGTATCCCTGTGGAATTAAAAGTAATATCTGAGGAATTAAAAATAATCTCACTGAAATTCGAATTAATCCCGTAGAATTAAATGCAATATCTTTTCTAGTTTTTCCTAAACATACTAATTTTTCTGTCATAAATTTTCATTAGTCGTGAGAATTTCCTAGGAAAAATTCTCAGAATATGAAAGTACCCAAAATCGATGTCAAGATGTATGAATATGGCAATTCCCTATAATTAAAATGTATTTTGTTAGTTTTCTGTAGAGATTAAAAGTAATCCTTTAACTTTAAAAGTAATCCCTCGGGATTAGAATAATCTCTCGAGATTTAATGGTAATTCCTCGGAATTAAAAGTAATCCCTGGTGGATCAAAGTTAATCCCTCGGAATTGAAACCAATATAATTCCTACCAGGATTTTTCCTACATAACAAACGTTTACAGCCATAAGTTTTCATGATTCGTGAGAATTTCCAAGGAAAAGATGATCAGGATCTGAAAATATACAAAATCAAAAAAAATTCACGTGATTGAAATGTACTTCGCTTTTTTTTGTAAGGGTATTAAAAGTAATCCCTCGGAATTAAAGTAATCCCTTAAAAATTAAGTACCTAGACACTTTTCTGAAAGTGCGGGAAAAACCATTTTAAATCTACTGGAGGGTAAATCGTAATATAAGCTGTAATAAATAGTGCTGTGATCTGTAATATACGATGTGTCCCAAGTTCCATTGACATCTAATGTATGGTAAGAGATACAAAACCGTTTATATTAATCCTAGAATTTTTTCATCATTGGATAGAAGCATAACTCCAGGGGACTTACTTAATCTGAGGTAGAGTATATACTGCATGGAGGCTCTTTTTCCTGTGTCTAGAATGCTTCCACGCATGGCCACTGCGCAGACGCATATTTCTATGGCCATGGAGAGTATCAGGATCGCCAGGTACCCCACGACGAGGCTCCACAGCAGCTTCACGCACTGCACGCTTCTGTCGTACTCCACCAGGAACAGGATGATAACCAGTACGATGGTCCTGGAATAAAAAATAAATATCGGTGATTTAAGCTAGTTAGTACACGAAGAAAACAGTATTATATTTCCTATACACTTTTTTAAGCCGGTTGGGTTATGTCCTCGCCTATACTATATAGGGTCGCCACCAGCTATAGACCCACATACATTGCATTAGTCTTAGTTTTTTTGGCATGTCCTTGTTGTTCTCGGGCTTGGCTCTATGGTGGCGGACTTGCTATCATAACACGGTTCTTTTTGGACCTGGATTTCTATAACGCGAGAAAAAAAGCCCACAATATTTTAAAACAGGGATGCACAGACTTATAGGGAACAGGGGCCACTCGGGAAAAATATAAGCCAAGGACGGGCCACTACAAACAATATTTATTAACACAAATTTTTTTATTTTTAAATAGTCTGAAATACAATGATAAAAATAAAATAACCTTAAAAAATGTTTGTTGTAATAATTATGTAATCATTACAATGTAATATTTCATGTTTTATTATTTTGATGCATGACATTGCATTGAACTAACAAGTTTTTTTATATTTGGCTCCACATTACTTGTAGCCACACGTATAATTGCTTCCAAATTTTCATTTGCCAGACGGTTTCGGTTTTTCGTTTTGTTAAGTTTCATCACTGAAAACGTTTGTTCACAAATATACGTCGATCCAAATAAGCTTGCGCATTTCAATGCATTTATTCGCAACTCTTTATAAGCGTTTTTATCAACGCAACGGTAGAAGTTGAGTAAATTACCTTCATTAAATTTGTTTCTTAAATTATCATCATTTTGCATGTCTATTAATTCCAGCTGCATTAATTCCGGCGCATTTTCGGGTGAAATGTTGAAAGGATTGCTGAAAATGTCCAATAGCGGTTTAACTTTTTTGAAGTCTACAAAACGATTTTCAAAAGCTTGTATCAAAATATCAATTTTTTCAACATGAGCGAAATTGACGTCAGTTTTATTGAACTTCTCCATAATTTTTTTGTAGTTCGGAAAATGGCCGTAATTGGCTGAATTGATTTGTGTCCTGAAAAGACTCAATTTGCATTGAAAGGACGAAACATGAGAGTATAGCTGCGAAATCAATTGATCTTTGCCTTGGAGTCGCGTATTTAAGACATTCAAGTGATTTGTGATGTCTACAAGAAACGCTAAGTCACACAGCCAATCAGGGTTGTCGAGTTCGGGGACGTCGTTTTTCTTTTCCGCCAGAAATAGTTGGATTTCTTCAATCAAGTTAAGAAATCGCTGTAGTGTCAACCCACGACTTAGCCACCTTACTTCAGTGTAAAACAGGAGATCACCATATTCGCTTTCAATATCCTCGAGAAATTGTTTGAATTGTCGGTGATTGAGACCTCGTGATTTTATAAAGTTTACGGTAGGTACTACAACTTTCATAACATTTTCAAATCCCAATAATTTTGAACAGAGGGCCTCTTGATGTATAATACAATGAAACTGCATTAATTCCTTGGTATTTATGTTTTTAGTTTGTAAATATGTTTTTAACAGAGTTACTATCCCAGATGTACTTCCAACCATTGAAGGTGCTCCGTCAGTTGTAATTCCAGATATTTTCGTTAAATCCAAATCCATTATAGAACATTTTTCTAGAAGAGCTTTGAGCATGTCACTTCCCCTGGTTTGACTTGTCAAAGAACTCATACCAATCAGTTCTTCACTCACTTCAAAATTTTGCGTTACACCTCGTAAAAATATTAATAGTTGAGCAGTTGAACTTATATCTGTAGATTCGTCGAGCGCTATAGAAAAATACTCAAAACTTCTCGATTTCGTAGCTAATTGCTCTTCTATATTATCTGCTAATGCGGTAATTCTTCTTTGAACAGTCATCCGATTTAACTGAATTTTTTCAAACTTCTTTACATTTTCCGGACAAATTTTTTTTGCGGCGATATCCAAACATTGCTTAACAAACTCACCATCTTTAAAAGGCCGACAAGTTTTCGCTATTATTCGAGATATTTCAAAGCTAACTTCAGTGGCTGTTTCAGCATCTTGAATTGGTTTTGTAAACATAGATTGCTGGCCTATTAGTTCCCGTTGTAAAGTGGAAATTCTTTGCGTTCGATTTTCGCCAGTTAATTTGGTAAAAGTTGGATGCTGGGTTTCATAGTGCCTTTTCACATTATATTCCTTCGGAATAGAAACACTACTCTTGCATATTAAACAGACAATTTTGTTATGCGATGAAATAAAAAAGTATTTTTCGGTCCAAATATCATGAAACTGTCGATTTTCATCTTCAACCTTACGACTACGTTTCTTACTGGGGCCTGGTTTATCCATATCAAAATTAATATTATATGTTACAGTCGGTAAAAGCCAAGTTCGAACGACGAAATATTTACTCGTCACAGATTACAGTTCTCAAACAGTATAACGTTCGCTTATCCGTAGTCAAAACTTAACTGCCCCGGTAGCCGGCGATGCGTCGTATTTATACGAGTTACTAAACATCGGGAACCATCCACTTTGTTCGGGGATCGACGTGTTTCGCGAATTTGTAATCTAGTTAATGCGACAGATTTCTATTCTCGTAATAATATGCTTGGACCAGAACGCGGCGAGTAGAATACTTTTAAAATTCGTTGGCGGGCCGCATAAACATCGACAGAGGGCCGCATGCGGCCCATGGGCCGCGGTATGTGCATCCCTGTTTTAAAGTATCCAAAATAACTTTTAGGGTGTCGAAAAAAAAACTAGAATTTTGTGAATTTGAATTTGTTAAACTGAAAATATCATTTTTTTCCAGGATGACAAACTAATATCTTTAAATAACCGCACGAACAAAGCATTTACTTTTCGTGGAAATTTGTTTTTCCTCCATTGGAACATCTCAAACAAAGCGAATGTTGATGTAACTTTAATAAAACTACGACTTTTCCCTTGGGACATCGATTGTACATCCCCCTTCGATTATATCGAAGAAACATTCCCTTACATCTACGCCATCAATCCCACAATGACGCTATTAAGGGCTCCAGTTCTTTTTCTCCCCATTGACACTTCTAGTGGTCACATACGTTCATATGTGTTCCCTTGTCTAACGTTTCCGCTTCTCTCGAGGTATTCTTCGGATATTAATCATAGCACAAGGGTGACTGTTACATATCCACCCTCCGCTCGTACCTGATTGATAATATTGCCCCAAATACACCGAGAAAAAGAGTATTTTTGAAAGACAAGTTAAACATTTCTGAATTTAATTAATATAACTCATTGCGCTGACGATACCCAAACCGAAACGCGACAAGACGTCTTTTTTAGTCGGTTTGGAGTTCCCTTCAACTTTCCATGAATATTAAGGGCGGATTAAGTCATCCAATCATCGGGCGACGAAGTTAAATCGCAATTAAACTGTAAAAACGGATCGGCACTGGCAGTCAACCCTCAAACAAAAGCCGCGGGGCTTTTCCTCGGAAGAGCGCGGAAAAAGCGCAGGCATAAAAATACCCCGGAATGCAATAATGAAAATTGGCGTCGCATAGCGACGCGAATTATTGATGGCCCACTTTAAACTGATGAAAAATTTATTGGTGGCGCGAAATCCGACGGAATTGAATCCGCGGGTCGTTGGAGAACGACGCAGGGGCGCGATCGAGACGAAGGATATATTTTAATCCCAGGGGACTTTATACAGGGTGTCCCTGAAAAGGATGGAAAACGCTTGATTACAGGTTCCTTGGATGAAAATAAGACTATTTAGCCTAACTTACCTATATACAAAAGTGCACGCCTACTGAGATATAGCCTTCTAAATATAGAATAGATAACCTATTTTTTTCAAATAATTTGGAAACTATTTTTCTTAGAAACTTCAAATTTGGTATACATATTTTTTTATATAAGGGCAAGGTAAATATAGAATTTGGAGAGAATACATATACAGGATGTTCTATTTCTAGTGCCTGTGCGCCACTGGCTATCCCGTAACTTTTTTGTGTGTATTCCAATGACGACAGAATTTATATTTTTTAAAATAAGCACTATTTTAGAAGATTTTTTTGCTCCTACAAAATTTCGATATTAAAGGAACTTTTTGAAAGCCAACCTCTGCCGCTAAATGCCTTTTATTTACTTGAGGAATTTCTTCGACCCTTTCCAAAATTTGTTCCTCCAGCTGAATAATTCCGGCCATACATTGTCCACGATTTAATGTTACGGGTAAAAAACGTCCTGTTTCCCGAAGGCGTCTCTCCGCATTAGAAAATGTTTTGTGATTTGGAGTTCTTCGATTAGGAAATCTTTCAGCATATATTCGAACAGTAGCACAACAATTTCCTTACAATATCCCAAAACTACTAAAATATCAGTTTGTTCAGCAAAAGTATAACTTGCAATAAAAAACAATGTAAGCTAAAATTAAATCACAGCTAGCTTGACACAGAACCTTTTAATTATTGTTATGAATTTGTTTCTCTGTTATATGGCACCTCGTACTAGAATGTTCTATTTATCTTAAACTGATTTTATTTAATGTGTAAAAAATGCCAATTTTACTCGAAATCCATAAACGATATCAAAATTTTGTAAGGAGCAAAAAATCTTCTAAAATAGTGCTTATTTTTAAAAATATAAATTCTGTCCTCATTGGCGTACATACAAGAAAGTTACGGGATAGCCAGTGGCGCACAGGCACTAGAAAGAGAACATCCTGTATATGTATTCTCACCAAATTCTATATTTACATTGCCCTTATATAAAAAAAATATGTGTGCCAAATTTGAAGTTTCTAAGAAAAACAGTTTTCAAATTATTTGAAAAAAACTAGCTTATCTGTTCTATATTTAGAAGGCCATATCTCAGTAGGCGTGCGCTTTTGTATATAGGTAAATTAGGCTAAATAGTCTTGTTTTCATCCAAGGAACCTGTGGTCAAGCGTTGCCCATCCTTTTCAGGGACACCCTGTATAAACCAATGCAAAAAATTAAAGGGTCAAAAGAATTTCCGATATTTTTCCGTGATTTTTGACGGACTGTATTTAGGTGAAAAATGGTCTTATCGAGAATTAAAAAAAGCATTTTGCTTTGCAAAAAGCTCCAAGATTCTAGTTTTTAGATTTTTTGGTCGAAATTTTTTAGGAGCTACGGTTATGCAATTATAAGAAATAGCGCGACAAAAAAATTTTGCAAATTTTCTTTTTCTTTTCTGAGCACGGATTTATAAAAATTTTTTTCGGCTAAGCCACACCAGATAGCTTGTTTAATCAGCTTCAATTTCCTTTTTTTTAAATGTCGATACGACCATTTTTCATCGAAATATCGGACTTTTAATTTATTTTATTTATTAAAATCCTATAATAAATCAAATTTAATTTATTTACTTATTAACATTAACATTTATATTAAAAGACATTTCGTTTTTTTTGTTTTATCACATTTAACTTCCTTTCCGTTAATAACAACCCTTGTAGCATTGTTGCAATATCTGCCGAAGTTGTGAAGAATTTGCACAAGTTACGGATGTTTCTTCTTGTAAGGAACACCTATATTTTCCTTGGATTTTCCTTGTAATATCAAGTTTGTTAGATATAGACTCCTGAACATAACTTTTTGCTACTGAGGAGCTCTTCCATCCACCATGTCGTTTGATGGCTGTAAAATCAGCACCTTTATTGGCCAATAAAGTTGTTGAAGTGCGCCTCATACAATGGCCAATATATGCTTCTGGATTTGCGGTATTCAGGAATGAAGCAACTATTAAGGGTACCTTCGCCAATGTGTTAATTCCAATAGACTGAGAAGTACATCTGATTGATGTATCTTAACAAGAATCTGTCTTGTGTTAGGTGAATTGGGCACAGAAAAATATATTTTCTGCATATTTCAACAGCATTCACGCAAAATCCTTCTTTTATAATTAATTGTAAATTTTCTTGAAATGTCCGTCTTGGTATCAGGTATTGAAACAAGTAGCTAATTGCCAGAAACCCCCATTAATAGTGCAATCTAAAATAATTCAAAGTTTGCTATACATGTACCTAACATGTAGAAGGTAAAGAGATATTACCTTAACCACTAAATATTCTTTATCGGAAGTCCCAGTCAAAAATTCTTCAATATATGTTCTTTCCAATACTGCAGCTTTTTTGCTTTGTATCTCTCGATTCACTCTTCAAATAAGCAGTAAGCTTGTTACATTTTCCAATTCTATATTTTTGTAGGCCTTCAACATCGAATACTTCGACCACATAGATGAAATTGCATATTTTTTCTTTAAATTTAAAAAATACAATAGCATGAGTTCTTCATGTATTGTCATTACTCTCCGTTTTTCCCTCCATTCGTTAAATTCGACGATCACTTTTTCGCAGTGTTCCCTGGATGTCGCTGGCAATAAATGGAAAATTGCTTCTTGAGCTTCTTCAAAAACAGCCACAAGAACACAATTACTTTCTTGCATTTTTACCAAATTCAAACAATTGATAATAAACAACGTACCATAGCTTCCAGTAGGTATAACAACACCTACCACGTTTCATTGATTACTAGTAAAAAATATCAAGTCGTGCGAATATTTTTATTATTAGATTCCAATAATTGTGACTCCACAAATATGATTGTGATGTGATTATGGATAAAACGTTGTATTGCATTCGTGTTTTAATTGCCTTTTATCCACTTAAGAATATTAAACGCTCGAATTACGTTCTTGCGTTTAAACATTCTTGCGTGGATAAAATGCAATTTAAAATACTTATACAATAAATAACTATTATTTATTTTTTTATTATGTACGTCTTTTAAAAAATGCAAAAATAATTTTAAAATATAAATTAGGTTTATTTTTATACTTAAAAACTGTATTCAAAAAATGGACTTGATTCGCTTTTTACCGTTACCTTAATGGTTTAGATATCCATAAATTGAAACACTCACAAATATTTAAATATACACGGTGATTGCAACATTCAGCCATTTATGCAAATGTGTAAAATAGCCAGAAGCAAGTGTAGCAAGGACTGAAGTAAAAATTGAGATAGTGGGCTGAGTACGACCCTGTTAAGAGCCACGCCTCCCGAACTCTAGATCAGTTCTGAAACCAGCAAAGCGCAGGATTTTAATTATTTCCCATGTGAACAGCGGTTCTCAAAATATACAAATAAATGAAAGTATTTAAAAAAATATGTGTCCGTATATTCTGCTACAAAGATCTCCAACAGTGAAGGATTCTATCGTATCTCACGATGTTCTTCGACAATATACAACCAGCACAGCAGCTCATTCTCTGTCTGAACGACAACATTGGTGTCATTGGTCATTAAATATTCTGCTCGTGGACTCTTATCGACGACATAAAGTTGTGATTTTGTTCCAGGCGCTACTTCCTTGAATATTACAGCGTCCCACATACCCTTACGCTTAATCCAATATTCCCCTCGGTGAGTCTCGTATCATACGTGTAACGAGATTAGCGTACTAACAGGATCAAATATTCAACGAACTATGCGACCTGTCCCCGCTAATTCAAAATCTATAAATGATTAAGTTTCGCGCTATATAAAATCGATGATATTACAGTGTTAGACACAATGCAGCGGAAAACGGAACGAACGAACGCTGATAGTCCAGGCGGTACTTGTTTCGGGTTGGATAAAATCAAAATGCAAAAAAGTATAAAAAAATAGCAAAAAAATTCATTTTTTTCTTGGATTTCTCGTCGACAACTTAGCCACTATTCGTTTTAGACAAAAATGGAAAAGGAAAAAAAGTTTTGTAATTAAATTTTGATCAAGATAGAGTTAGTTGCAATTCGAAAAAATAATTATTCTTGTTGCAAAAATCGGATAAATCAAAATTGCAAAAAATGCTAGTTTATTTGTCAATTTTTTTCAGACACTTGAATAATACCTAGGATCTTCATACTTTTTCCAATTAAACTTCTTAGTGCATAGAATCATCACACCAAATTTCATCCAATACGGTTCGATAGTTTTTACATAATAATTGTTTAATTTTTTTATTTTTTTTTAAATTTAAGAATTTTCAAAATCAAATTTCTAAAAATCTAAAGCCTTTGAATACTTCAAAATTTCACCACAAAAAGAAGAGCTCTCAAGCTTTTTATTTTAAAATATGGTTTGAAAGTACTCGGAAAGACGAGTACTTTAAAAAAATAAACCTGATTATCCGCCCATTATTTTCGGTTATAGTTGGGTATGATTCTGGAAAAATTACAATTAATGACGTCATTAGTCGTTTCTGTCAAATCCCAAAGATAATACTTTCATTTCCCATTTAATACCACGTGTCCCAAATTTTATTTATTTTTTTTGTATCCTCACAGTAGGCCCATACTATCGCGTTTGAGACCTCTGTACTTCGAATTTTACTTAACTTTCGAATCCAACCTACGAATCCGCCTACAGAACCCTTATACGCGGAAAACCCAACCAAATAATGTAACGAGCGTTCAAATAAAAACGTGGTCAAGTTGGTTCTGAAAATTTGGACGTAGGGCGTAGCGTATAGCAAATGAACTTAAACGTCATCAATTTGAATATTTTCGTTTTAAGAAGCGTTTAAAATGGTGTTTTCTCAAGAACAAAAAGTGTTTATTATAGAGTCCTACTTTAGAAATGGACGCAAGATTGATGGAATATGGAAATATTCTATTGAGGAATGTTTCATAGAATTTCAAAATCAATTTCCCGGCGTTGTTGAGTACAAAATTTTTCAAAGTGCAGTTCAGCGTTGTGTTAATGTTTTTCGTGAAACGGGCAGTGTAACAAGAAAAGAAGGAAGTGGCCGACCTAAAAAGCGGACTGAAGAATTAAAAGAAAATGTCCAACAAATAATAGAAAATGCGCCAAGAACTTCTTAACGTGTTTTATCACAAATGGTGGGAGTATCAGTCGGTACCTGCCACACAGTGTTAAAAAAAGATTTGCGTTTGTTCTCCTATCGTTTAACTTGTCAGCAAGAACTTCATGAAGTTGATTTTCCGCGACGGGCTGTATTTTGTGAATGGTTTTTAAACAACTACGGTGAACTTCATAATATCACCTTTTTTTCTGATGAAGCCTGGTTTCATTTAAGTGGTTACGTAAACTCACAGAATATGAGAATGTGGTCTTCTGAAAAACCAGATAACTTTTTTGTCGAGGGCCCTGTACACGCTCAAAATATTGGAGTTTGGTGTGCTCTCAATCGAAGGAGGATTTATGGACCTATTTTTTTTAATGGTACTCTTACTGCGCAAAGGTATAGAGAAGAAATTATCGCTCCTATTGTTAACCAGCTGGAAGAAAACGAAATTACAAACTTTTACTTTCAACAAGATGGCGCAAGGGCACATACGGCAGGCGAGACGATGAATATGTTGAGGGAAGTTTTCCAAAATCGACTAATAAGTCTCAATGCTGAACATGAATTTCCACCGAGGTTATGTGATATTACGCCGTGTGATTTCTTTTTGTGGCCTTACCTTAAAAACACTATTTTTGAACTGCCTATTCCTGATTTAAACCATCTGCAGGCTCGACTTATAGACAAGATTCGTGAAATTAACAATACCCCGAGCATCTTAGAAAATGTCTTTAATTCTTTCAGGAACAGGTGTGAAAAGTGCTTGGAACAAGGAGGGGGACACTTTCAGCAGCTGCTTTAATTTATTGTTATAACAAGGAGGGGCACTTTCCGCAGCTCCTTTAATTGTTTGTTATTGTTATCACGATTATTCTTTAAAATAAAGTTATATAGTCATTAACGTTATTGAAACTGACAGCTGCTATACAGCTCGTTGAGAAATCAGGTTAAGTTGGTCGCTATAAACTACTCCCTACGTCCAATGTGTCGGAGCCAACTTCGACTACGTTTTTATTTGAACGCTCGTTAGTTGGCGATGCTCGAGGGCATCTAGCCTATGAAGCAGAGGATGCAGACAGCTACAAATCGCTTCAAAAACTCCAAGTCGCAACAAACGACATATGGAGGTTTCTGTGCTGTTGGTACCGCCACCGGCGACGATTTTCACGTCTAAAATTTCATCTCGGTTTCGGTAAATCTGAAATAACAGCCAGATTCTCTAACGGTAAAGTCAACAGCTATGAGTTGACCAAATTAGGAGGAGCCAGATATCAGGATCCTTATCGAAAAGCACTGCCCGAGAATTGTTGGAGCCATCATGAAACGGGATCGAACGTCGACTCTAGTGCCTTGCAGTTCTATAACCAGAGCAGAAGTTTCTGGACAGTGTAAGTATATGACCCGAATTCAGGTGTATTTGTTGCTTTTTGATATATTGAAGCCGTTATTGATTTAGAGGGTCTATTGAGTGTTCCATACGACAGGTCCAAAAAAAACCTGAAAAATTAAATAAAGCGTTTTCCGAATTCGATTATTATTGAAGCCCTAGTTTAATCATATGGTTGATTAATATCGCACCTGTTTACTTGTGCCAAAACTATATTTTGTAAACAATTGGCATACACAATTTTTAATTCAAAACATCGTTAAAAAAGTTCTTTTCGTTTCAATTAACTAACGCGTATGTCTGATACTTAGGAAACAATTAAAAAGGTATTCAAAAGGTATAAAGAAATATTCTATCCACCCAGTATTTCCCGTTAACCGTAAAGTATAAAAATAATTTCTAACCTGACAAGTAGGTTGAAACTTCTATAACTTCCTCCCGATTTAACAAATCGATTTTAAACTTTCATTGCCTTGGCCTGTACCATTTTCGAGTTCGACTTCGGGAGCCCCTGCGCTTGGGAATTAAATTATTACTCAAAATATTCCGATGAAACCTTAAAACAAGGTATCAATGGGTCGTAGCGAAACGTTATGTTTAAAATTTTGAAAAAAGTTCGCAATTGTAGTTTCTACGATCATAAAATTGTTCTTAATAGCTACGCACTAAAATCGATACGAAATCCAGCTGCGATGCATTAAGAACCATATTTCTGCATTTTAAAAATTATTTTTTCAAATAGTATAAAACCCGTATGTTGAATTACCACATTTTTAATCTAAACAGAACCACAGTTTTGATTAACATATAAAAAATCCACGAAACATTAACTATTTGTATTATTTGAATAACTGCGACTACTGGCACAAAATTATTAAAAAATATGACGGCTTGACTTCACTGTATTAAAATTTCCTTATGTAACTATACAGGGTGGGCCACCAGTAACGCCTCGGTCGCTAGGTACCAAACGGCAAATGTTACAAAAACCTGTTTAGGTGGGTATGTGTAGGTTGATTACGGCTATACATTTTAAAAATATTTTGAAATATACAGGGTGTCCAGGAAAAGCGTACCATAACAAAGTTATGTATTTTTAAATGGAACACCCTGTATTTTACAGCATTTTTGAAAGCACCTTAACAAAATAGGTGAACTTTATTAAAGGTTCTGCATACCTAGGACTTATAGTTTGTGAGATATTTCAATTTGAGTGAAAATGCAGGCTTAGCGTAGAAATTTAATATTTGCATTAAAAAAATAATTTTAAGGAAGCAGCTTTGGAGAGTATATTTTAGATCCTCGAAGTTATAAATTGATTCATTTGTCGTCACTTAGTATTGTACAGGGTGTTCAAAAAACTGCTGAATACTTCTCTCAACTTTAAACAGCAATAACTTGGTTATTTTAAATGGGACACCCAGTATATTTTGACTTTGGGAGTTTGGAAATTTAGTAAGTAAGTATGCAGATCCTTTAATAATGTCCACCTATTTTTTTACGGTGCTTTCAAAAATGCAGTAAAATATAGGGTGTTCCATTTAAAAATACATAACTTTGATACGGTACGCTTTTCCTGGACACCCTGTATATTACAAAATATTTTTAAAATGTAGCCGTAATCAACCTACACATACCCACCTAAACAGGTTTCTGTTAGCGACCTAGGCGTTACTGGTGGCCCATCCTGTAGATGTCGGACCAGATTTTTTTTACTTAAGTTAAATTTTCCTTCATCCAAACGTCAGACGTTTTCTAAATTATGTCCCCCTAAAATTCCTGTCGTAACGTACGCCCCTGGCGTTCCAGAATTGAAATTCGCGACACCTCCCCCAACGCGCTTCTAGTCGTACGGGTGACAAATGGCCAAGGGAATTGGTTTTTTTTATGAGTATATCTGTGAGAATGTGACCACTGTTCCCTTCATCATGGTTTAACTGGACCTCTTATAAAATTTATGTTCCGTTCCATGTTTTTAAGTTTTAGTATTCAGGCAGTCAAAGTTGGAACGAATTATTATTAGTTGAAAAAAAAAAATGGTTTATTGTAGTTCATACAAAAAATTACTATATTAATATTAATTTAGTTCACTGTAGAATTGTGTGAAAAACAGTCAGATCTGTATTTAATTTATGTTCATCTCTGTGTTCACAGTAGTATTATACAGGGTGTTAGAAATTTGACAGACCATAGAATTCGACATAACTGCGTGCATAAAATACCATAAAATACAATGTTTATCACTTTTTAGACCTTCTTTATGCTTAATTCTAAAAAAATAATTGTAATAAATTTAAAATTCGATAAAATTCATATCGAGCAATGTGAAAACGGCGCTGCGGTTAACACGAGGTACTAAGCTATCCAGCAACCACCAATACGCAATTCAGTTGGTATCTGGATTCGACCGTGTCGGAGTGTTTTTTGCGAACCACTATTTCCTTTTCTTGAGGTGTTTCTCCTTGCGTTTTTAAAATGTTTACCATTTTTGCCACTGCCCATCAAATAAGGATAAATCCGGGTATTTTCCAGCAACTGTGCGAACATTGGATTCGAAGGTGTCGTGCGTGCATCAAAAAGGGTGGTTAACATTTTGAGCATATGTTCGTTTTGTACTTGTGTGTTTAAAAATTACTGAATTTTGCTTTTTGGTAAGTACTTAAATTATTATGATTATTTGGACGATGTGATTCTTTAGGTACTTTAATTACATATTTTTAAAATCCATAACTTGATTAAAAGTTGAGTTCCTGTTTTAAGAGATTCATAATTACTAAAATTTGACCTACAATTTAAGCACAACATTATCTTTGTACTACAAAACTGATACATTTTATTTTATTTATTTAAAAACTGGAAAACAATTGTCTTGAAATTTGCTAAATGTTTCACAAGAATAGTTGTTTACATTTTTGTTATTCCATAGGGCAAGTGGTGTGCATCAGCTGTGTAGCATTAGGTTAAGCGCTGTTGTCACGTTGTGATGAAACTCCCCAATATTAATTAATACTCGCTGTACTTTGAAAACTGTTAATCTTACACGCCTGTAATAAACAACTTTTTTGTTCATTTACGATTACTCTATTTCATGCTGAAATAATGGCAGTCAAACTTCTTACACCCTGTATTTACAGGAATATATGTAGACACAGTTTTGTGTTTTTATTTAAAATCTCTTATAGTTTTAATAAAATATTGGGATAAGAGTACATTGTTCTCTGTACGTTATATAATATTTACGGACGTTTTAAATGCTGTGCTTTGTATCATCCTAATTATGCATAATTTTGTGAAAAATAAATTGGGATATGTTTGAAAACTGGAAGATATATAATAAAGTGTTGTCTTTAATAATATTTTCTAAATTCATTTGATGATTACGTTTGAATACTGTTTTCCATATTGTACTTTTTTCACATGTTTGTTCCCATTAATGTAATGATATAACTGCAAGAAAAATTTAATATATTTTACAAAATTAGTCAAGTTAAATACAAGACACAAATTGAAGTTGTAAATTCTAGGTATTCAACAGTTTGTACTACAATTATATACATTTTGAATGAGTTTTTTTCGTGTAGTTATAAAAGCATACTTCGTACGTTGGATTTAAACCAGATTTCGCTAACGAAGACGATGTAATCGGGGAATATATCTGCCGCTTAGTAGATTACTGTGGCTCGGGGATCGACGGCAACGAGATCCGGTGACGAAGGACCAAATCTCGAAAGAGTCATCCGCTCCGTCGCCCGCCAGCCGGTGCGTGGGTGACGAATTTTTCGAAGTCGCCGGTCTCGGAAGGGGTGGCGGCGAGAGGGACGTTATTGATTGTGCCATCGGTGGCAGGAACAGGCTCGGGACTGGATGGCTGGATACGCGGACGTCCTTACGCGAGGAGATGCGACGGAAAGGATGGGATAGAGTGTTGTTTGTATTCTTTTGTTTGATTCAGAGTCGAGGTGGGAGCTGGTAGGGTCTTTCAGAGTGTTCTGAATGATTTTTATTAAAACCTAAAACGATAAATCTCAAAATCTGAATTAATTGATAAAATTTTCACCAACATAAAAAATTTACCAAATCAAGCAAATTGCAAAATATTTTGAATTGTTCATAGAATATATTGGTTTATGTATACCCATGCGAATTCAATGGTAGTAGGACGTAAATTAATAAAGAAAGTAAAAGATAATACAAAAAAAATGGTATAATGTAAAAGTATAATGAAAATACGTTTGAGGAACAAGTGAATGTAGGTAAGTTCATGTGGATGTGATAACTATGATATGAATGGACCTTTCTATTAAAGCAACTAAAAAATAATAATGACACAGCAAATCATTATTTTCATCTTGAATCAAATTGAACACGGAATTATTCAGGTTTATCGAGAGTGAATCTTGATCTACCATAGTATTCGGTCGTTAACCTAGTTTTTACTACGTTTTTAATACGTAGTGGATGACAAGTAGTAAACAAATCTTTTCACATTGAAACATGAATGAATACGATATTTTTTTAGATTTTAAATAATATTATTAATAAAAATAAATGTATAAGAATACTAATTGTTTTCTAATTTTGATTATTACAATTTAGTATTTTAAATATTGTTAACGTTTTCATTATGTTTTATAATTGAATGAGTTTTTAGTATTATGTTCAATTAATTATTCAGTTTATAGTACGTATACCTTATTGTGTGACTTATTGCTTTTCAAAGAATAGTGTGGTACGTACCTATTTAAATTGCCAGTACGGTTAAAACAACAGTCATCTGTCCATAGCACTTTGTTAATAAAATTGGGATCCGCCAAACTTTGATTTTGAAATCAATTGCAAAATTCATGACGACTGAGGAAATCAGCTGTTTCGCTTCAACGTTCGAAGGCTCTGTGATCTGCCGGTGCGTTCCCGGTCAGAAAATGTAGTGCGAAGTAGGGCGCCGGATTACCGGGAGTTAAGAGGGCTCTATAGCAAATAGGCAACCAGCAATACATTTTCATAGATTTTATTAGGTACAGTTTGTCTAAATATAAATTAATGCACAAATAACTTTCCCCCATTTTAACGCAGATTTTCTATAAAATAGACTTGGTTTGAAACTCAAATTACTTCTTGGTGTAAAAAGCAACAAATTACAAATTTCTTTACAACACAAAGTAATTTCAGTTTCAATTTTTCATTTTATAGAAAATCTGTGTTAGAATGGAGGAAAGTCTGTTATTACACATAGTTATAGTACATGAATTCATATTTAGACAAACTGTGTAATAAAATCTATAAAATGTAATGCTGGTTGCCTACTTGCTATAGAGCCCTCTTAAGGGGTAATTTGCTTATCTTTTAAAGGGGCGAGTAATTTTTTTTCGATTTTCTGTTTTTATTACGCCTTCCGAATACATGGTTCAAATTAATCTGAAACACTCTTAATCACTCTGTATATGGGGTATACTACAGGTTGCAAAGTTCTAACGCTCTGTATATAAAACGGACAAACTGATGGTTACATAGTGCATCGTTTTGTTGACATTCGCATTAGATTAATAACATAATAAGTTGGTTATTTTCACTTTGTAATCACCCTCACTAACTTAATCTAATTAGTAAGGCTCTCAGAGAGACCCGCAATTCAATGGCGTGCCAAGCGAGTCAACCGAGACATGCGTGATCCGCTGCCTCAGAATGCTTTTCACGTTCATGTCACGTTAGTATACTGTTGCCTTTGTTATGGTGTGGATGTTGCGTAATTAATTCCTATCCGTTGGTATTTATGGTGGTGTATTGGTGACAGTTTAATTTGTTGCTTTTTAATAAATAATGCGTACGCCTATGTCCCGTGGCTCAGTTATGACAGCCCTACTAATTAGGTACATTGTAACACTGTTTGTCTCCAAAAATAAACATAAAAATTTAAAAGTCTAACTATAAGTTAATATCTTGGTTATTAAAAATGTTACCCTACAACGCTTATAATGTAAATATTTTATGAAATTTCTTTATTAACTGCCAACGGCATGGCAGCAAAATAGACGGACGATCTCCTCTATTAAGACATCCTTTAGCGAATCTGTACCACACATTAAAATAGAAAATGTTACCAATTCGACCATAACAATTCGCTTAAAATAGATGTGTAAACATAGCCATTGAAGACTTTTTATTTTCGTTCATTACCTTCAACCATTTATTGTTTCCAAATGTACACGCAGTTTTTGGGACATCCCGTACACAGCGTTCGAACTAGGTCAGCGCACAAAACCGTCCACGTAATAATGCGGAAACAAATGTAGAAGATATTTCAGAGGAGGGATCTGAAGTGGCGGCCGTCGTCAAATTAGCACTCTCTGTCCTTTGCAGGCTTCAAATTGAGGGCGGTGAATTTTTCCAACACGAAATTCTGCGCCTCGGAACTCTACCCCATAAATTAGATGATGCACGTTTTTTTTTTTAGGTGGTATTGGTTTAAAATAACACCAAAACGGATAGAAGAATCATATATTTTAGTCTTAAAGTAGTAATAATTTAAATATTCAAATAGAATAGAATGGAATATTAATGCTAAGCATTTTACTTTAAGTCATTAACATTTAATATTACAGTTTTCTTTTACTTCCACCCAGCTAAAGCTAAAGCTCGTTTCGCTTTCCAGCTTCGACTCGCTGGAATTTAGTCTGCGGGAAAAATCAAAGCCGGCATCTAAAATCCGATGAAATATTTAAATCGTCGGAATATGTAAAACCCAAATCCGGAATCTGGGATTCCTATATATCTCAAACGTATAGGAATTATGTAATATTCTGCTAGCTCCTTCCTTTTCCCTGAAGGGAATGCGGAATGGTATTTTTCGACTGAAATCAAAAGGTCAATTTTATCATAAAATTATGCAGGCGAAAAGGGATTTATGCATTGAAGTGTGTGTGCAATGTTTTCAGTACATATTTTTTAATATTACCTGTAATTAATTATTTGGATCGTTTTTAAATAGAATCGTTTTTGTAACTGAAATTTGGTCAATAGTCCAGGCGATATAGCAGTAACAGTAGGCTTTGGCGTTTGTGTTTGAAGTCATCTATTTTGTTGTACAGAAAAATCCCAAATATTTTGTAGAATAAGAATCCGAGTTTGCCTATTCCAAAAAACCATTGGGGAAATCAGGGGAACGACAAACATACAAAAAGAACGAAAAATTTCCCTGTAACATTGAATGAAAGCTCTAAATAAAAAAGTCTTTTCTTTATTTTTTGTTTATATGACGATTTTCTATAATGTTACAACAATTGCGAATAAAAAAAGTTGAATTTTGCATTAATAATGGGCGAAAAATAGTAAAAAATCATGTGTATTTCGAGCAATTTTTAAAATAAATACATATTTCTAAATATTGATGAAACTTTGTGAACAAATAGAAAACATATGTCAATTCTATCCTAAAAATTTTGCAACGATCGATGGTGTGGTTTTCGATTGACAGGATTGTTAATTAAGAAAATTTCAAAAAGTTTATCGCGTACCGTGGGTTTAAATTAAGGTTTAGAAAGTTCACACAATTTTTTAGAAATATTTGTTGTCATAATAAACCATGATTAATACTAAAGAATTTTATAAAAAAATAGCGACCCGTCCCGGCTTCGCACGGGTGGACATTTATTTTAAACATTTTGGAATATAAAAAATATAGCCTATGTTACTCAGGGATATTGTAGCATTCTAATGGTGAAAGAATTATCGAAATCCGTCCAGTAGTTTTTGAGTTTATTCGTAACATACATACATACATACATACATACATACATACATACATACATACATACATACATACATACATACATACATACATACATACATACATACATACATACATACATACATACATACATACATACATACATACATACATACATACATACATACATACATACATACATACATACATACATACATACATACATACATACATACATACATACATACATACATACATACATACATACATACATACATACATACATACATACATACATACATACATACATACATACATACATACATACATACATACATACATACATACATACATACATACATACATACATACATACATACATACATACATACATACATACATACATACATACATACATACATACATACATACATACATACATACATACATACATACATACATACATACATACATACATACATACATACATACATACATACATACATACATACATACATACATACATACATACATACATACATACATACATACATACATACATACATACATACATACATACATACATACATACATACATACATACATACATACATACATACATACATACATACATACATACATACATACATACATACATACATACATACATACATACATACATACATACATACATACATACATACATACATACATACATACATACATACATACATACATACATACATACATACATACATACATACATACATACATACATACATACATACATACATACATACATACATACATACATACATACATACATACATACATACATACATACATACATACATACATACATACATACATACATACATACATACATACATACATACATACATACATACATACATACATACATACATACATACATACATACATACATACATACATACATACATACATACATACATACATACATACATACATACATACATACATACATACATACATACATACATACATACATACATACATACATACATACATACATACATACATACATACATACATACATACATACATACATACATACATACATACATACATACATACATACATACATACATACATACATACATACATACATACATACATACATACATACATACATACATACATACATACATACATACATACATACATACATACATACATACATACATACATACATACATACATACATACATACATACATACATACATACATACATACATACATACATACATACATACATACATACATACATACATACATACATACATACATACATACATACATACATACATACATACATACATACATACATACATACATACATACATACATACATACATACATACATACATACATACATACATACATACATACATACATACATACATACATACATACATACATACATACATACATACATACATACATACATACATACATACATACATACATACATACATACATACATACATACATACATACATACATACATACATACATACATACATACATACATACATACATACATACATACATACATACATACATACATACATACATACATACATACATACATACATACATACATACATACATACATACATACATACATACATACATACATACATACATACATACATACATACATACATACATACATACATACATACATACATACATACATACATACATACATACATACATACATACATACATACATACATACATACATACATACATACATACATACATACATACATACATACATACATACATACATACATACATACATACATACATACATACATACATACATACATACATACATACATACATACATACATACATACATACATACATACATACATACATACATACATACATACATACATACATACATACATACATACATACATACATACATACATACATACATACATACATACATACATACATACATACATACATACATACATACATACATACATACATACATACATACATACATACATACATACATACATACATACATACATACATACATACATACATACATACATACATACATACATACATACATACATACATACATACATACATACATACATACATACATACATACATACATACATACATACATACATACATACATACATACATACATACATACATACATACATACATACATACATACATACATACATACATACATACATACATACATACATACATACATACATACATACATACATACATACATACATACATACATACATACATACATACATACATACATACATACATACATACATACATACATACATACATACATACATACATACATACATACATACATACATACATACATACATACATACATACATACATACATACATACATACATACATACATACATACATACATACATACATACATACATACATACATACATACATACATACATACATACATACATACATACATACATACATACATACATACATACATACATACATACATACATACATACATACATACATACATACATACATACATACATACATACATACATACATACATACATACATACATACATACATACATACATACATACATACATACATACATACATACATACATACATACATACATACATACATACATACATACATACATACATACATACATACATACATACATACATACATACATACATACATACATACATACATACATACATACATACATACATACATACATACATACATACATACATACATACATACATACATACATACATACATACATACATACATACATACATACATACATACATACATACATACATACATACATACATACATACATACATACATACATACATACATACATACATACATACATACATACATACATACATACATACATACATACATACATACATACATACATACATACATACATACATACATACATACATACATACATACATACATACATACATACATACATACATACATACATACATACATACATACATACATACATACATACATACATACATACATACATACATACATACATACATACATACATACATACATACATACATACATACATACATACATACATACATACATACATACATACATACATACATACATACATACATACATACATACATACATACATACATACATACATACATACATACATACATACATACATACATACATACATACATACATACATACATACATACATACATACATACATACATACATACATACATACATACATACATACATACATACATACATACATACATACATACATACATACATACATACATACATACATACATACATACATACATACATACATACATACATACATACATACATACATACATACATACATACATACATACATACATACATACATACATACATACATACATACATACATACATACATACATACATACATACATACATACATACATACATACATACATACATACATACATACATACATACATACATACATACATACATACATACATACATACATACATACATACATACATACATACATACATACATACATACATACATACATACATACATACATACATACATACATACATACATACATACATACATACATACATACATACATACATACATACATACATACATACATACATACATACATACATACATACATACATACATACATACATACATACATACATACATACATACATACATACATACATACATACATACATACATACATACATACATACATACATACATACATACATACATACATACATACATACATACATACATACATACATACATACATACATACATACATACATACATACATACATACATACATACATACATACATACATNGACGATCCCCGTGAACTCCGTGCGTTCCTGCCGCGGAACCCGGTCAAGGGAACTAACATCCCAGATCACAGGTTGCGACATGGTTTCCAACGTGGAGCTCGATTAGAACTCCCGATGCCTCCACTGAGGACCCATGCCGACCAAACACAACATTCAGATCATACTTCACGACATGGCGCTCGACGTGGGGCTCGAAGTCCTGCTTCGACGTCTTCGCGGCGAGCCCATGTTACAAATTCCCCGCACAATTCTCAAATATTAGGCACTACAGATCATAATCCTCGACATGGCGCCCAACGTGGGGCTCGATTCGAATTTCCGATGTCTCCACCGAGGGCCCATGTCAATATGGCCGATACAAACGATCATGCTCCACGACAATTGTTTATTATGACAAGTATCTCTAAAAAATTGTGTGCCCTTTCTAAACCTTAATTTAAACCCACGGTACGCGATAAACTTTTTGAAATATTCTTAAGTAACAATCCTGTCGATAGAAAACACGCCATCGATCGTTGCAAAATTTTTAGGGTAGAATTGTATGTAGAACTAGATAAACCTGTTCTGTAATTCAAAACGAATGACAGAAGATTGTAAGATTCCCAAGTAAGCGGCTGAAAAACCTATTCAATAAAACCTTATCGACAAATCGATAGATATTTAGTTAGGAATTAGTTCAGGATAAGGTTTCTTTGTCCTCATTTCTTTATTATTTCCGTTTACTTAACCAACTTAGTAAATATCAAGCCGTAAAAAGCTTTATTTTTGTTCTTATATCATCGTCAGAGATAACATTATGTAGAGCTGTCATAATTGGCCGCGCACCAGAGGCGTGCGCAGATCATCAACTTAAAATAAAGTGAACACGTAAATTGTTTTACGCATCGTTGCCATCGGTTGCACAATCTAGATGGGATCTGTTATAGATCGCATCATCAGGTATGTTTCTATCTTTGCTTCAGCTAAACTTATTCGCGGCAGTGATAAAATATCTCAATTTGAAGAGAACGACCGATCGACATTTACTGATGTAATATTTGCATAATTAAATAATCTACTTCCAAGCTATTGTAAATGTTTCTTTAAAAGAATTAGCAATAGCTCGTTTTTTGAGATCCGATTGTAAAAATTCTTGAGGCTTTCTTTCAATACCTAATTAAATAAAATTCAATATGGCATTCACCCGAAAATATTAAATTATTTCCTTAAAAATATTCTTTAAAAAAGATAATAACTACGCCAGTAAAAAGTACACAAAAAATTGTGTTAGAACAATCGGAAATTGTTTTAAATCGAACGAATGGGCGATTTTTACTTACATATTTTATTAATTTTCAAAAGTAAAATATATAGTTTTTCAATGGAACTAAGATCTGCTTATAAGCAAATTAAAAAATACGATGGTATTTCGGGTTATGCTGTGCCTATATACCTGGTCACCGCCAATTACAGACTTACATTGTAATTGTTTAGTCTTAGCTAGGAATCCTTGATATGCTCATGTTGTTCTCAGGCTAGGCTCCGTTGGGGCGGATCCACTATCAGAACTCCTAGGAGCCCGCCCTTGCGGTTCTTATTGTTGATTCTAAGACTCCTAAGGGGGCAACGGAGTTAATGTTTTTGTAAAACATTTAGACAAACATCTTGCATATTTACTACTAACAGATAGCGGCTCGTTATCTGTCACTTTCCACGTCATATGCACCGTTATTACGGAAGCGCCAAACCCCAAGAAAACCATAACTCCCAAACGGTCCCCAATCTGGGGCACCCCTGCTGTTTAGGTGGTTCCCTCGTTTCGACCCTCAGACCCTCAAGTCGGCCGCTGTGTCGTATTCGGCCGCCCGATACGGTCAATTATTTCGGCGCGATGGGCGGGAAACAGCGACACAAACGGCACCGCTGTTGGGTGGGCGAGGGGGAGGGGGGAGGGGGAGGTATCGTCCGTCAGCCCGAAATCCTGCAGGAGCGCTTGGAGGAATCGTAGTTGGCCGATTTGGCGTAAAACGACTGTCGGATAAAGTAAACGATTTAGGGTTGGTTCAAATGTGAAATAAAAAAACAGGAATGTAGTTTTTAAATCGAAAAGCTAGTTTAGTGAAAAATGTATAGTCAAAAAAATGGTTAATGTAGTATAGGAGTGGATACATATTGTAAAAATCGCATTTCTGAACTAATATAATATAAATCAAATGACTAAAGTGCATTTTTAATGCCAATGCACTTTAAATTTGTCAAGTACAAGCTATTTTTACATCTCTGGGCTGAAATAATCAAAATTATTATAATATATTGGTCACACAAGTCAGTAATTTTGAAGTCATATACTGTAAAATGTCTAGATACCCTTACAACTGTGAAGATGAACGACAAAAGTGCATAGTTAGTCCTGAAGGTGAAATTTGTTGCCCGAGATGTAGTGGAGAGTCTGAAGAAAGCACTTTAATCCTGTGATACATACACTATTTCTTGTGCTTCGTGATCGGAAATACCTAAATTTAATTCAGAAATTAAAAAGGGCTCTTTATTATTTGGAAGTCAGGGTTAAAACAGTACTTGGGAGTACGTTTTGAGCAATGTAAAGCTACAAAATGTAGCTCAAAACTTGAATGCACTTTAAATGCAATATTAAACGATCTAACAACATATTGCTGTATTTCAATCAATTTTAAACATTTGTATAATAAATGGGTCGAGTATATTTCAACAGAAAATACAGTGTACATAAATTGTTTGCACTTTAAATCATGTATATGATTTAAAGTGCATTTGTAAATAATAGTGTTTTTTGCACATAATTTTCAAATTATTAAAACTAAACTTGTCTCTGAGATTAAAAGGAACACTTTATTCCGCAGAAATTTAAAACACTTTAAATCCACATATTGAGTGGTACATTAGCTATTTTAATCCTGTGGGTGAAATTTGTTTTTGAGAACAACCGACACTAGAGGAAATGGAGAAACTCCTGCAATAAAACAGCACTTTAAATCTACATTTTTTATAGGAAAATTGTACAATCTTAAGTACGTTTTCGCATTTTTTGGTAAAGGTAAGTTTACAAAACTTTAAATTTTGTTTGTAAGACTCAATGCACTTTAAATTCTGTACCAAGAGACTCTACATCAATTTTTTAAAAGTATTTTAAAAATACCTCATTAATTTTCCAATAACTTTTTAATGATGTTATATGTTAGAACAATCATTAATTCTCTCGGCTGTTTCAAAGTCCAGACAAGTTACCCATATATCGGGCTAAGTGCGGGAATATTACCGGAGGTACGGCGACGAAACTAGGTTAATGCTACCGGCTACCGTGATGTATGAAGTTGCCGAAACCGCCTGGGAGTTGCCACACGGCGCGTCGCCTTTTTCGACGGGTAACAAAGAGACGGGACTCTGAAATATGAGCGCGCAAGCGGGTTCCGGACCGCCACATAATTTTCCTTTATGGAAAGGCTTAGTTTGCCCCGCGTACTGTATATTGGAGTTTGAGCGAGTAGAGGATTTAATTAATAATAAGAGTACACGTTAGGTAAAGGCAGGATTTGCGGAATATCGCATAACCCGTGTTTATACATGATGAATCTTAGATATACAGTTTACTGTGTAGAGCATGAATCTAATAGTCTTTTCGCAAACAATATCAGGCGTATGCTTTTCGTGAAACTTTGTGTCATGACAGCATTCAAAACTGTGAATTATTTGAGATAAATAAACTGCACGATGCCCCTCATCGCCCAGGTGCCGCCGACAGCTCAGAAAGGCGTGAAAATTTTACCGAATACTCTAAAATTCGAACTCACAATTCTTTGAAGACTCCTACAATTCACAGAAGGAGGCTTTTCTGAATAAACAATTTTTCGATTCTGATGCAGGCGGACCTCGCTATAGGACCTATGCGGAGCCAGCATAGAGAGTGTTCAAACGTCTACTCCGGAGTTGAATAACCAGTGTTATATGCAAAGATCATAGGTTCTCTTACAATTTATTGTTGATTGAACAAAAAGTTGGAATAAGTCGCACAAAAACTGAGGTTTCCTCCAAAGAAAAATTAAATGAGCTCTACGCAAAACACGACTCGTATAAATAATGAATTCTATCATCTGTATTATTTATATGTATTATGAAAAAGGGTGATTTTATTGCAGAGTTACCATATTTTCATTCCTAAGTTTAACTGGTTGCCTAAGTACATAATCAAATCAAATTTCAATGAATCACTGCCTGTAACAGAATTTCACTTTACAAAATAAGCAAGCCTCGGGTTTCTTAACAGAGATTGAGATATCTTTCATAACACATCCTTTGCGACGGAGACCTAGGGGTGTTATTCTTAGCCTGGATAATCAAAACAAATTTCCCATCGTTTAGGTCGTGCAGGGATGTACCGATTCCCTTGCCGAGTTCAGGATGTGCGGTAAAGTAGATATGCTTTATTTAGTCCACCTCAGGCTTTAAAACTAAAGGTGCGTGCAGACCGATGTTAATTGTTCGCGAAGGAACGCGAGCTATAGGCCAACAGTCCACGTTACTTAGAATTTAAAACTTTGAAAATTTGCGTCCTTTGTAAGGAAAAAAAATAGAACTCTGCACTGATTAAAAAAATTGTCAGGTTTATTTGTACGGTTTGTAATCGATATCCGAGTTTTATCCAATTTACTATTATCTATGGTAAAATAAATAAATTAATCGAGGTAATGCAATTATGAAAAGTAGGACTTCATATCGGTAATCTAATAAATCGATGGATTAATGCAATTAGCAGTATTAACTGCAAAATTGGCTGATTAAATGAGAGCTGTGGACCGAGAAAAACAACGGTAGACTTAAATTAGATCTATTTAATGGTTAATATAATCGCAAGAAATAATTTATCGAGATGGATATGATTTCAAAATACGTGGTTTTTGTTTATTACTACATATTGATATGATATTCGTTAAACAAGTTGAGGTTATGTGGAAATTACAAATATTGGAGTTGGATGAAAATGTTTAAAAAATATTTAGAAGGTTTTGTAAGCAGGAGGTAATAGAGATAGGTAGTAGGTACATAGAAAAAGGCAAACAAAATATGTAATAACAAGATAAAAAATAGACTCAAAAGAATATAGTTCAAATATATGGAATTTGAAGTAGTTATTTTTGATTTTAGGTTACTAATTATTGCTTTTCTACTCAAGAATGTAGAATTTTCTGCAGCACAAGTGAGTGCTATGAAAAAAATGCGGCCAATTTCGTATTATTGATATATTGTTTTTGCAATGCGAAGTTAAATTCTGTGAATTATTCTCGAATTATTTATCGATTTGTTTTTGTTTTTGTATTTAATTAATGTCAAGGATTTGAATATTTCAAATAAATTCTCATGGGAAATGCTATGATGCATACCCTTACAATTTAATTACGGGTGAAAAAATGCAAATGGTAACACGAAAAAAATATAGACATTTACCTCAATCATTAATTAATAGACGAAAGAAATAAACAAAGTAGGTTACCGCACATTTCACAGAGAAATAAATTATCAAACATAAAAAGTTCTAAGTTGTCGCCAGCCAAGTAATAAACGCAAAGGAGTAACGGCAACAGCGCTATAAGTATGAATGAGGATAGGTGGCGGGAAATTTAAATAAACTTATCGATACACAAATTAATCATTAGAAGTGAATTACATTCAACTGTAATTTAATTTGACACAATAAAATAAAATGGGAAATTTTCAATAGCATTCTTCATTTTAAAATTAACATTTCAATAATTTCGGTAAATATTTTTTAAAATAATTTTGGCTGCAATAACATCGTTTCACAGTGAAATACTACATAATTATATCAAATTATCTTATACTTTCATAAATGCAATCGCTTTAAACCCTTGTCTTATAAGGAACATTTGTATTCAAGTGCATCATAGTAGTATGCTACTAATGCATGTAACTAAATCACGTTTAAACTTTTCCACGCAAATCACTTCGTGATCACAGTTTGTAGATAATCTAAAAATATGTATGTAAAAGTTCTTTGCAAAAAGAGCAGCGCATGCCTTGTACCATGTACTCTATGTCGATTAGTTGATGCCCTCGAACGGTGTGCCGAGGTTCTGGCTCTACATTTGGATTCTTTAAATATTTTGTTGATATTTAATATAATTAAATACATAAAATTTTATGTGTTCTGCAGCTCCGCAGCTCTTATGGTAAAACCGCCACTGGNATAAAAAATATAGCCTATGTTACTCAGGGATATTGTAGCATTCTAATGGTGAAATAATTATCGAAATCCGTCCAGTAGTTTTTGAGTTTATTCGTAACAAACATACATACATACATACAAAAATACAAATCTTTCCTCTTTATAATATTAGTATAGAAAAAAATATAGCCTATGTTACTCAGGGATAATGTAGCATTCTAATGGTGAAATAATTATCGAAATCCGTCCAGTAGTTTTTGAGTTTATTCATAATAAACATACATACAAAAATACAAATCTTTCCTCTTTATAATATTAGTATAGATTTTCAACATTTTACTCTATAAACAATTATTTATTGCCCAGGGAATTTTCTACGCAATAGACATAATCTTGCACACATAAAAACTACATCGTAACCCCTTGCTTTTTAGCTAAATGCGACAGAATTCTACTGAGATATAAAAGCGTAAAGTTAATAATAATTTATAGCTTACGAAATCGTGAAGTCGAGAAAAAAATTATATTAATTTAAAAAAATTCTAAAAGTGTAAAATAGGTATTTTAGTATTGNCTTTATTTAGTCCACCTCAGGCTTTAAAACTAAAGGTGCGTGCAGACCGATGTTAATTGTTCGCGAAGGAACGCGAGCTATAGGCCAACAGTCCACGTTACTTAGAATTTAAAACTTTGAAAATTTGCGTCCTTTGTAAGGAAAAAAAATAGAACTCTGCACTGATTAAAAAAATTGTCAGGTTTATTTGTACGGTTTGTAATCGATATCCGAGTTTTATCCAATTTACTATTATCTATGGTAAAATAAATAAATTAATCGAGGTAATGCAATTATGAAAAGTAGGACTTCATATCGGTAATCTAATAAATCGATGGATTAATGCAATTAGCAGTATTAACTGCAAAATTGGCTGATTAAATGAGAGCTGTGGACCGAGAAAAACAACGGTAGACTTAAATTAGATCTATTTAATGGTTAATATAATCGCAAGAAATAATTTATCGAGATGGATATGATTTCAAAATACGTGGTTTTTGTTTATTACTACATATTGATATGATATTCGTTAAACAAGTTGAGGTTATGTGGAAATTACAAATATTGGAGTTGGATGAAAATGTTTAAAAAATATTTAGAAGGTTTTGTAAGCAGGAGGTAATAGAGATAGGTAGTAGGTACATAGAAAAAGGCAAACAAAATATGTAATAACAAGATAAAAAATAGACTCAAAAGAATATAGTTCAAATATATGGAATTTGAAGTAGTTATTTTTGATTTTAGGTTACTAATTATTGCTTTTCTACTCAAGAATGTAGAATTTTCTGCAGCACAAGTGAGTGCTATGAAAAAAATGCGGCCAATTTCGTATTATTGATATATTGTTTTTGCAATGCGAAGTTAAATTCTGTGAATTATTCTCGAATTATTTATCGATTTGTTTTTGTTTTTGTATTTAATTAATGTCAAGGATTTGAATATTTCAAATAAATTCTCATGGGAAATGCTATGATGCATACCCTTACAATTTAATTACGGGTGAAAAAATGCAAATGGTAACACGAAAAAAATATAGACATTTACCTCAATCATTAATTAATAGACGAAAGAAATAAACAAAGTAGGTTACCGCACATTTCACAGAGAAATAAATTATCAAACATAAAAAGTTCTAAGTTGTCGCCAGCCAAGTAATAAACGCAAAGGAGTAACGGCAACAGCGCTATAAGTATGAATGAGGATAGGTGGCGGGAAATTTAAATAAACTTATCGATACACAAATTAATCATTAGAAGTGAATTACATTCAACTGTAATTTAATTTGACACAATAAAATAAAATGGGAAATTTTCAATAGCATTCTTCATTTTAAAATTAACATTTCAATAATTTCGGTAAATATTTTTTAAAATAATTTTGGCTGCAATAACATCGTTTCACAGTGAAATACTACATAATTATATCAAATTATCTTATACTTTCATAAATGCAATCGCTTTAAACCCTTGTCTTATAAGGAACATTTGTATTCAAGTGCATCATAGTAGTATGCTACTAATGCATGTAACTAAATCACGTTTAAACTTTTCCACGCAAATCACTTCGTGATCACAGTTTGTAGATAATCTAAAATAAGTTCTTTGCAAAAAGAGCAGTGCATGCTTTGTGACATGTACTCTATGTCGATTAGTTGATGCCCTCGAACGGTGTGCCGAGGTTCTGGCTCTACATTTGGATTCTTTAAATATTTTGTTGATATTTAATATAATTAAATACATAAAATTTTATGTGTTCTGCAGCTCCGCAGCTCTTATGGTAAAACCGCCACTGCTGAGGTGACACCATAATTGGAGCTTCACAATAAAATATGGTTTTGAGATCACCTAGCTTCCACGCCTGGAATGAAATTGATCCAGTGTAATACTTGAGACCCCAATTTGCATTTTTTTTAACAAAAGAGAATAATATCTATAGTCTGTTTAGATATGAAAGAGAGTAATAAAAGCTTATTATGTATGCAAATCGTAAATAAATATAGTACTGGTGCTTATATTCAATATTTTTATATTATGTATTATCGGTATAGGATGAGGTGTACTTTTAAAAAAACTTTGTGCGATCGGACTGTACTAAATTGTAGCAGGTAGCTAAAATTTAATCCCCGACAATCCGTCTTTGTCTATGCCGCTTCAATTTCTCGGTCCATTTCTCTTATAAGTAAACAATATAAAAACAGCATTTCAAAACATGAGGCTACTTTAAGCATCATAACCGGGTTAAGAGGGTTTTTAGTAATTCAAATAAAATTATTCAATATTATTATCAAAATATTTATTTAAATTTAATGAATAGACTTTTATTCCACAAATATGTGTTTTGAAAATTCAAATTATGGTGAGTAAATGTAGTGTTGTATAAATATACATCTGTGTAAAATACTCTTCGAAAACATCTGCGTTCATGTCTTCGTGATAGTCACCTGTATTTTTAGATTCAAATAAAAGTAAACCGCCATCTACAAAACCACTGGCACTACCTATATGTGTCACTATTAATCTTCGCCCTTTACCTGAAGGTGCTTTGAACCCTGTTGAAAGTCCATCCAAAAATGCTTGTCGAAAACTTTTTACATTTTTATCTTGCCATACTTTTGTTACAGTATATCCCTCGTTGACCCAAGTTTCGTCTAGATAATAAATATTACTCTCTTCGTCACGGAATTTTCTAATTGATCTTAAGTAGGATCTTCGCCAACAAATAATTTCATCTTTATCGATAAGAACTGAGTTCCTGTTCAGTTTTTCCCAGCAAAAATTCAATTCCCGTAAGACGGCCCATAATTTGCTTCTACTGATTTTTGGCAAATCGTTGTCCTCTGAAAGTTCACTTAAAATTTTGTTTAGCGTTGGTATTTCTCTTTTAAAATAAAATGAGTGTACTTTTCTGCGAATGACATTTTTGAAGAAATCATCTATAACGACTTTTGACCTCCCTGTAGATTATCTTGGGGGATTTACAGTATCTTGTTCATTTTTTGTTTCCTTTAAAAGTCTGTAGATAGTCGATTTTCCAATCCCTGTCATTTTTGTTAGCATTAGTGTTACCCGATAATTACCCGAAACGAAATATTACCACGCCCATGGCCGGTTCTTATCTCGGGGTTTTATTACTCTCTTTAATTTCCAAACAGACTATAGATTAGTTCAAGGGAGGTGGTACTTTTCACAGTTCTGTTAATCCAATTAATTTACAATGTCAAATTTTAATAAAATCGTACGTACAAGGAATTTCAAAGTTATTAAAAAAAAAAAAGTTTTGTTTGCGAAATTGATGCTAACGGCTAAACAAAGCAACTTACGATAGAGGTAAAATTTAGTTAAATCTGTTTGTTTTGGTCATAGGAAGCTATAGTGACACCCTACCTTTGAATTAATTTTTTAATTGAGATTAATTTTAAGTGGAATAGCTTCCCGAATTGTCTCAATCGAAAACGCTGGCCCTAAGCTTCACTCCCTTCTCCTTAACTCGCGCGAACGAATGCAGGCCGTCGCTTATCCCGCAGGGTAACACCCTTCCGACGTAATAAATCCAGTCCACTTCGCGATCGAGTGCATATCTGCGGTCGTTGCGCCTTAGTTTAATAATTTAAACGGGCATTTATCTTGGCGTTTAAGCCCTCGCGATCGTAAATAAGAGTTACCAGGTCCCCCCTTTCGCGACCGTCATAAGGAGTAAGTGCCTCCTGGCATGAGTCACGCTGAAAAAACGATTGACGGCGACTCGTAAAACTCCGACTGCTAAAGGCAGTAAATTGTAGTCGCTTGCTGGGTTGTCACAATGTTTCTATTTATGCCGAAAGTCTAGAAACTTGTGTAGCTGAAATGGTCAAAGGCAAATATCGAGATAGGTTGTTTTCTTTCGTTTTTGTTTGGTACATTTAAAAGCATTTAAGCGAAAACGTTAAATGACTTTAACGTATTAAATAGTGGCAATGGCATTTAAAATATAACACGCTTTACAGGTTATGTCTTACACAACGTATTTGCCTTGATATATAACGTATGCGTTATATTGTTATAACGTACAACGTACGTAATAGTTTCGTTCCCAGTACGTTCAATCATACGTTAAATGTGTTTAATGTTCGAACTGAAACTCTGCTGGAACGTCAAAAACAAATTTGTATCGTTAAATAGTGTTAACGTATTGTTGAATTATAACACGATTTGAATCTATATTCCTAAAAGCTGTTCAACGTTTCATCTGAAAACATTTCTGGACGTTGAATCGATATAACCGTACACAAAACTGTTTAGAATTAGTCTCAGATTTAACAACCAACGTAACGTTTACAGGTAGTATTTTCTATCAGAACGTTAAATATATTTAACGAGCTCGTTCAATTTTAACGTATGTTCTTCCTACAGATAATTTTAAGGGCACGAGTATTAAACATGAAACATCCTGAAGACATTCACTCTACTTTCTAATGGATGCCATAATAAAAATATAACGACTGCATTTATCAACATAGCTGTACGACTTTAATTGATATTTTATTATGTGGTATATAATATAAAGGTACGATAAAGTGTATATTTGTTTTTGCTATTCCTGTTTCACATTGCAAATATAATGCCTGATTGAAACGTTCTGTTAAGGATAATTAAAAGGTACGTTATATCTGTAACGTACACTTACACTTTATAAACAAGTGTCATATATAATATTAATCAAATATACTTTTCGGGATACGTTTTAAGTGTGTACGTTATAGCGTGTACGTTATATGCAAGCCCTATCGTATTTTCTTTTTCATTTCCAATGTAATTTTCATTGTCTTCGCTGCAACTGTTCAATACTATCCGCCTGGTTTTGTTGTTGGTTCAGACGTTCCGAAATTGTACATCCTTTGTTCGGCCATAATTTACGCCACAATTGGTGTGGTGAATAAAAAATGGCGAGGCGCGGGAATCGAGCCGGCGATGGCGGGGCAACTGATTGTAATGTCGCGTGTTCAGTCGGGATATTTTCGGTACGAACACATGAAATTGTTTAAATTGCTTCCGTATTGTGCGGTTGACGGCCTCCGCTAAATGATTCGTTTCGTTTACTAATACAGGTATACAGGGTGTTTGCACACATGGGGAGGATTTTTTGATAGTAGTAATATCTTATTAATAAGCATTTTCAAAAATTTAAATCGTTGAAACTGCTAATAAATCAAAATTAATAAAACTTATTGAGAACCCCTGGAATCGCCTCCGACTTACGTACTACATAAAAAGAGGTGCATAGTCGTAGCCGAAAATAGCGTGTCAAGCTTTTTTTTTAAATCGTCAGAACAATAATACTGAATTAATAATAAACAATAAATGAATAATGAATTGCTCACGAGTTACTTCTATCGGTGTAGTTAGCGGTTCCAAAAAGTTATCTTCGTATCAACGTGATGAGACTGATGAGTCGTTAGGTGCTAAACTATTTGTAAAAAAATATTTCTGCCAATGGAATTTTCGCACCTCTTATTTATTTACAATATTTCAAAGGTGTCCTCCCCTGGTACGAATCTAAAATTAAATTGGGCCACCAGAAATTAACCCAATAAGTTGTATCAGTGCACTATCAGCGTTGCCACTTGTTATCTTTTTAAATTAACTGTAAAAGAGCGTCCGTGGAAAATAATTTAGTAAATCATTGCTTTTGTATGGCTTAGCAACGTGTTATTTTAAAGTCACCATATTTTTTTGATATCAATGTGGACGAAGAGTTAAACATAAAAAAACATTCTATTGTTTAAAAAAATAAATTTGCTTACATGATTTAATATTGGTACATTACTAACTGTAAATAAAACTAATTCATATTTTAAAATAATCAATTTTACCGTTTTAAAAAACGTACTTTAGAAAAATTAATAAAAATACTTATTAACCTGACTAATATGAGATATTGTTTTAAAATTGCTTCAAGTTTTTATAGTCTAGGAGCCAGATAGGGTTCCGTGGCCAATCAGAGTGCCACGGCTGCAAACAACTTATTCTTAAGTTTCTGGGTGATATTATGAAAAAGCATGTATAGGAAGGAAGAGCTGATATGGTTAGAACCTATATTTCGTCAGGAGAAAATGATGTTGCAAGAAAACGGATTATCCCGACCGACAAGTACCGATAAGGAACATTTAACATTTAAGACATTATGGGACTCGTTGGGAGCTTTGAACAACGCCAACAATACGTTAAATGTTGAACGGGAATAACTCGGAGAGTGACATACTGAGTTGAAATTTTGTTTATAACGTTGTATCGTCACAATTTGGAGCAATTTAAAATAATATTAAAGTTGAAATCGGATATTTGAGTGGAGAGGGGACGGACTATTATTACTTTATCGCTCCGATTCTTGTAATAACGCGGAAGACGCCTCAATGGCCTATTGCAGAATCGATTTCGCATTCAACTTGTCTATGGTTATCGCTCTGCACACGTGACGAGTTCCAAGGCATTCGAGTTCCGGGATCGGCTGTGTCGGCACCAGTTTTATCCACCGTCCCGCATTTGCATCGACTATTTCGCGTGTCGGCTTCGGACGTATCCTTCAGGCGGCTGGTTAAATGATAAGGGAATTTATAGTGTTAACGTTGCATCCGGAAAGGGCAAGGGTTGAACGGCTGGTGTTATTATTCAAATGTGCTTAGTCAGTCGGGCGGCAAACAGAGGGGAGGCTCTGTTACGGTATACGGATCCTGATTAATATTTGTTATTCGGCGGAAGGCTGTTGAACGTTCGAAAAGGCAAAGTCAGGATGAGTGTGGGGAATGGTAAATTGTACGGAAGATAGGGTCGTCTACCACTTTTTTTTGGTTTACAATATGGCCCGTTTCGTATAGAAGTACCCTAAAACTAAAATTGGTTAGCGATTTTTTTTTTATTTGAAATATGACTCCACCGCTAGACTCGGTATCCTTTCAAATTTGTCTAATCTGGCCGAGTTTACCCAGTATACAGCCAACTATGTTGATGACAAAGGGCAAGTTGATGTCATTTACACAGACTTCTCAAAGGCCTTTGACAAGGTTAATTGCTACGTAAGTTGAAACGGTATGGTTTCAGTAATAGCTTACTCCGCCTTTTCAATTCTTACCTATATCATCGAAAGATGTATGTCTCTTATAATGGTTTCAAGTCGAATGTTTTTAATGCGGCATCGGGAGTACCTCAAGGCTCTAACTTGGGGCCACTCCTTTTTATATTATTTGTAAATGACTTTATCTCTAACATTAAAGTCAAATCATCTTATGTTTGCCGACGACTTGAAATTGTTCTGGAATATATCGTCTGTGGCTGATTGTTTGTTATTGCAAGACCTTGTGGATCATGTTTATATATGGTGTACTGATAATTATTTACCTGTTAACACAAAAAAATGCAAAGTGTCTACGTTTACTCTTAAAAATAAGCCCCTCATATTTGATTATAATATAGGTATGTCACCTTTAACTCGTTTTCAGAACATTAAGGATCTCAGTGTAATGTTTGACAGCAGATTGTCTTTTGCTGATCATATTAATTCAAGTATTGGATCCGCTTATAGTATGCTAGGCTTTGTTATAAGAAGTACAAAATCTTTTACCGATATGGGTGCATTGAAGAGTCTATACTATTCACTGGTATGTTCGAAACTCGAATATTGTAGCCTTATTTGGCACCCATGTTATCAGATATACTGTCTTTTCGTGTTGACAATTTTTATCCTGACAGGGGATACAATCACCAACTATTGCTACAAAGATTCAGTATGCAGTCGCTGAATACTAGAAGGGTGGTTACAAGTTTGTGTTTTTTATTTAAATTGTTTCATGGCCATGATATATTCTCAGGCTTTAATCTATCTTTTTAATATACGTGTTCCGAGACCTGGCTCTCGTGAGTGTTCACTATTTTATTGTCCAAATGCTAGAACAAATGTGTGCGTAAAATCTCCTGTTTATTTAATGGCTAATAATTATAACCAAATAGCAGATTTATTTCATTGTAATTTTAATGATTTGTTAAGAATTGCCTCGGATTACTTCAATAATTATATATTATTATTTGTACCAAATTTCGAGGAAAATGTTGAGTGACCACTCTAAGATTAAGTTTTTTATCATTTTCGTTGTTTCTAAATAGAGTAAGCAACCCGTGGAATCAAATGTACAGTGAGGTCGTTTATTTATTAATAAAACAGAAGAAGAAATCAATGAAATGTACAAATTGTTGACCACACATGATCAGAAAAGAACATAGCAAAAAATTTTAACAATATTTTACTGTTTTAAGTTTCCCACAGTTTGCGACGTTGACCACGTTAGATATAAAAGATAAGAGAATTCGTCTAATCGTTGCGTGGATAAAGAGCGATAATCCTGCTCGATCACGCGGTAGTGGGGGAAGCAGCGAGCGGATGACTCTGGCTCGAGCGTAGTTTCGATCGTTTCGGGCGACTTTCGAGGGCATTTTTAGCATATTTCCCAGGCGAAAATACGAGATATACAAATTGGAGATTTTGTCGTCAGATACCGTTTTCAGAATTTAAATCGAACCATTTTTGATAAATTTGACGGTTAGGAATTTTTGAAAAAAAGTCTATTTTAGAGGTTTTTCCGGATTTTCTCTGTAAAAACTGAGCCGATGGGTCGCACAAAAAACCGTTTTATAGGTTTTTTTTATTCTAGAAAAGTCCTATTGAGAGTAAGACGATTCCAACATTATTTTTCGCGATATTATAAAAAAAAACAAAAAAATTTCATTTTTTTGCAGTTTCTATTGTTTAAAAAAAAATGTTTACGACTTTGCTGGGGAAATCACTTGGGTTTTCATTTATTAAGTATTTTTCAGAAGATAATACATGAAATTTGCTCTAATATGTAGATGCAAAAACAGCCTTTCGCTCTATTGGTTGGTCTATTGTATAAAAACTGGAAAATTTTCATGTAAAATCCGATAAATTAGATCTTCCTCTACAAAATGTCCAATTCGCACAAAAAAATAAAGCTGTGTTTCCGAGGAAACTAAATTTTCCTGACAGTCAGCATCTGTCAATTTCTGCCCTAAAATCAAAATATCTCGGAAACGATCAATCCTAAGTCCTAAGTATGGAGTGTGCTATATGTTTTCAACTTAAAAATAAATGCTCTTTCCAAAAATGCAATAATATACAGGGGGCTCCATTTAAAATAAGAAAGTTGGTATCAACTTCCGGTATAACCGGAAGTACGGTGACCTTGAAAATATTTTAAGTTGGTAAGCCTCACGCCCATATCACACCACCACAATCTTTCAAGCGGTTTACCAGATATCCATCGATGGAGTTCGTGGTGGGACACCCTGTATAGTGCTGTATTCTAGGTTTCAAATTTTTGCTTAACTTTCTAATCGGAACCGCCGGTATCTTAAGAACTATTTATATATCAACAAGGCTAAATTTTTGACCGCGTCTAAACGCGGATGACAAAATAGTACATTATACTATAAGGGAGAGAAATGCGTTATTTTGGCAGAGGTGCAATTTGAAGCCCGAGGGCTACAATGCACCGAGGACAAAATAGCATCTCTCCCGAATGGTATATACTATTTTTTCCATGCTCTCATTAACTTAAAAACACATATTTTGTCATTATGAAGTAAGTAGCACTAGAATTATTTATTCGGATTTTAGCATTTATTTAGTAGTCGTTGAGTTATTGTCATAACTACAAAATAAACAAACAAAAAGAATTGTCAAATTAAGGTGCTAGTTTGGTTTAGTTTAGAGTTTGTTTAGTGCACAACGAATAATTGTGAGTCGGAAGAGATTGTGGAGGCTGCAAATATTGCAATAAGCAATTTGCTGCCTACGAAGTCAAGATCTTTATACGATATAGCCTACAATCGGTTCAAAAAGTGGTGCGCCGAGAAAAATGTTCAATTATACAGCGAGAATGTTTTGTTGGCATACTTCTGTGAAAATGCAAAGAATTACAAGTCTTCCACATTATGGGCGCAATATTCTATAATTGCCATTACACCATGTACATTTAATAAACTCTACTTAATATTAACCAAGGAATTCAAAAACGCAATATACAGGGTGTCCCATTTAAAATAACAAAGTTATGATGCAGCGCTCACGCGAAATAGAACACCCTGTAGAGATAAAAATATTTTCTTTACATGAACCACATGATTCCAGGCAACTTTTATTAAAACCATTTTTTTGTAAGTTTTACAGTTACAGAGTTACAGACGAATCCCTCTTAGGTAGTACATCCAGTATTTCTAAAATTCCAAGGTAGCTTCCATATAAATATGACCCTCGTTACATCCTATATAGCCCTTCAATCCTAAGAACAATTTTAATTAAAATTCCATTCTTTTCTGTTATTTAATCGCCTTGAAAAATTTTCGTCCGATCCTAATTGTGATATATAACGCCCCCTGAAATTTTTATGTTCCCCGTTTCTCCCAGAACGGGCCGTAATTAAATTTTAATCTGGCGCGGACTCTATATATATACACATTCTCCCGCCTTAATTTAGACGGAAATGAATTTTCCATTTTCCCAGGCCGCATCTGAATTTAGAGCGGCGCTTTAGCACAATTACTTGACCTCTGACCTTTTCCCCCCTGGAGACGAGAAGACGACCGACTGCACCAAACCCGCCAGGTCGATACTGTGTTTACTGTACATTCGCGTCTCTGGTTCCCGATCTCGCTTCTTCGGCTGCTGCTACGGGACCCCCTTGCATCCGCGGGGATGAGGGCGAAATTTATATTTCCTTTGATTCGACCGGCACGAGACTATCTCAGCATCTTGTAACGCCTTTTTGAAGAATCTTGTAACATGTCGTTACCGTCAGCAGAGTTCGAACCACCAACCACAGCGCATAGCGTGAAAAATATCACCACAGTTCCGAATTTTTTGAAAATAAAATAATTTTCAATTCCAATGCGGACACCACTGCAGAATCCTTGCGGACCCAGCCTTGAGTGTGTTCAAACGTCAGCCCGAGAACCCTGCAGCTTTCTATGAAATCATTAAATTCATCAAATACCTATATTTAGATGTTTGCACCAAAAATTACTTCAGTATAGCACCAACAAGAACCTTATAAAGAATCCAAGAATCTTTATAACCATCCAGCTGTTAATTGATCAGAAACGTTTGGGTATATATCCTTGTTAAAAATCCGCATGCAAGAATTCTTCATTTTAACTTCTTTAAATCATATTTCATATTGTTTTTTTATGCAAGGATCTTCTGCTTTGACATCTGAAGCTTTCCTTCTAACCATAACATTGATCAAAACCATTTCGATATCTCTATCAAAAATGACCAAACTGTACCAAGGATTCTCTCTTACTTCATCTTCTATTTGACAGAAACGACTAATGACGTCATCAATTATGTTTTTTCCAGAAACATACGCAATTTTTTTCCTCTCAAAAGTCTCTTTTTTGTAATAAACTTTTATTACAGAAATTTTTCTGTATTACTTCCCGTTTAAAAGTTATAAGCAATATCGTCCTAAAGAGTTTCAAAGGAAATACCACCTAAAAATCACATTAATGATGGAAGGATCAAGTAGTCGTTGGAAAACAATCGAATGTTCGTTGTTTAAAGTGCATAAATGTCAAAAAATACTTGCCATTACTCAATACGAACGTCAAACGTATAACTTTTGTGCTTACAAAATGTTTTCTCATTCAGAAAAAGTTGATATGTTGCTAATTTACGGCGAGTTAAAAATTTAAGTTTACAAAACACCTTCGCTAGATATTAATCATTTGAAAGAAAAAATCACAAACGCTTGTAATGAGTTAAACGGCAAAATGTTAATAAACGCAGCTCACAAAAAAGTCAGGCGAAGATTGGATATCTGACTTGAAATGAGAGAATAGATTGTAATATATATGTACGAGTATAGTCGAGGCAATGAAGCACTAAAAAGGCCAAAAGTTCGGAATTTTTTGCACTAAGACGGATTGGAATGCGGTTTTTTGCATTCGCTTCCAAAAATTTTTTGTAAAGAATGTATCTACTTTGTATCTTATACAAACCGGAAATTGCATTGCTGCAGCCAAAAATGCATTAAAAAAATGCAATTTTTGAGACGACTTTTGGAAGATTTAATAACTTTGTAAATAAGTCAGAACTGGCCCAAATCGGGTTCCCGGAGGTTTTCGAGGTCGCTGATCATGATTATGATGTTCAAATTGACCCACCTGCCGACCTGAAGCTCAGGAACGCCGATGAACGTCATCTCCGTGGGACTCTCCCAAAATTCACGCGGGGAAGGAGAGAAACTCGGCGCTCGGGGGTTTTTTGGGTCGCTGAATTCAAATATGGCATCGGCAAACACCTGGTGCACCGGAACCTGGACGTGGACGTTATCTCCGAGAGTTTTCCTGACAAGATTGCCAAAAACAACCCGAAAATCATTGTGGGGGCGTTTTTTGGGGCGCTTAATCCAAATTTTACGTCGAAAACCACTCCCTGAACACCTGGTGCACCGGAACCTGGACGCGGACCTCATCTCCGAGGGTTTTCCTCACACAATCGAAAAAGACGAACCGAAAATTGTTATGGGGGTTTTTTTGGGGCGCTGAATCCGAATTTCACGTCGAAAACGACCCCCCGAACACCTGGTGCACCGGAACTTGGCCCTGAACGTCGTCTCCGAGGGTTTTCCAGACACGGTCTGAAACGACAAACCGAAAATCGTTATGGGGGTTTTTTGGGGCGCTGAATCCAAATTTCACCCCGAAAACGTACCTCCGGACACCTGGTGCACCGGAACCTCGGCCTGAACGTCATCTCCGAGGGTTTTCCTCACACAATCGAAGAAGACGAACCCAAAATTATGGGTTTTTTTTTGGGGCGCTGAATCCGAATTTCACGTCGAAAACGACCCTCCCAACACCTGGTGCACCGGAACCTTTATCTTAACATCGATGTCATTCCCATGAATGTCAATCAAACCTGATGTCTTAGAGACTGACGTCAATACTGCATAGCTGTGTGAAATTGTTGATTCTAGTTAGATTATGTGAGGAGGAAAGAAATCGAATGAATAGAAAGTCAATATTTATGTAATTGGCATTTGAAAAATTTTTATTGAACTCAAATCAAATACAATCTAATTGTAACTTTACGAGAGTTACCCATCAATGAATGTGTCAAATTATGAGACGATTTTCGGTTAGTTTTTTGTAATCGTGTCTGGAAAACCCTCAGAGATGACGTTCAGGCCGAGGTTCCGGTGCACCAGGTGTCCGAAGGTACGTTTTTGGGGTGAAATTTGGATTCAGCGCCCCAAAAAAACCCCATAACGATTTTCGGTTTGTCTTTAGCGATCGTGTCTGGAAAACCCTCGGAGACGGCGTTCAGGCCCAGGTTCCGGTGCACTAGGTGTTCGGGGGATCGACGTGAAATTTGGATTAAGCGCCCCAAAAAACGCCCCCACAATGATTTTCGGGTTGTTTTGGCAATCTTGTCAGGAAAACTCTCGGAGATGACGTCCACGTCCAGGTTCCGGTGCACCAGGTGTTTGCCGATGCCATATTTGAATTCAGCGACCCAAAAAAAAAACGGGCGCCGAGTTTCTCTACTTCCCCGCGTGATTTGTGGGAGAGTCCCACGGAGATGACGTTCATCGGCGTTCCTGAGCTCCAGGTGTTCGGGGGGTCAATTTGAACATCATAATCGTGATCAGCGACCTCGAAAACCCCCGGGTACCCGATTTGGGCCAGTTCTGACTCATATTTACAAAGTTATTAAATCTTCCAAAAGCCGTTTAGTTTAGTTATTGTTATCATCATCTTTTGTTTTAGCTGTATTAAAGAATTATCGAGTTTAATCCTTTTATTTATTCTTAATGACATTTATGCAGTCTAAACAACGAACATTCAATTATTTTCCAACGACTACTTGATCCTTCCACCGCTAATATAATTTTTAGGTGGTATTTCTTTTGAGGCTCTTTAGGATTATATTGCTTATAACTTTTAAACGGATGGTAATATAAAAAAAAATTCCTAATAAAAGTTTATTAAAAGAAAAGAGAGCTTTGTAACAGGAACAAAATTTGGATATTTTTCTGGAAAAAATATAATTGATGATGTAATTAGTCGTTTCTGTCAAATCCCAAAGATAATATTTTCTATTGAAAATGGAGCTTACCTCATCCCATTTAACACCACGTGTCCCAAATTATATTTAAATTTTTTGTACCGTCACAGTAGGCCCTTGCTATCGAATTTCAGACCTGTACATAGTATAGTAACTATTCATAATAAATTTAGTTAATTCGTATCCTCTTTCAGAAAATCGTCCTTGCAATTCTAACTGCTGCGGTTAGAATTGCAAATTACTAAGCAGATATATGGAATTACATTCCTAGGAAGCGTTTATATACACGTATTGGTATTGTTTTATATCATGCTACCTACTTGAAAGTATAATCACACCGTATATTTATCCAACGCAAATCACACGTGAAGTAGGAATAACCAAATTAGCATATTGAAAGGCTGTCCTGCTGGCATCACATTATTTGCGTTTCCTTTTATGAGGCATTGGGAATGTTGAAAAGTTCACTAGATTGGATTACAATATTAAGTTTAATTTATAGAACCGTATAGATATGATGTGTTGTCGCCCGATTAGATTTTGCCTGATATCGTATATCGACAAACATCAGTAATCCCTCGCTTTCATTTGTCGCAATCGGTTTCAATTTATCTTCCCGAAGAAGTTGTAGTTTCACTACAACTGGTTCAGATGGTTCTGTGTGTTCTATGTGACCTACATTGGGGGTAGCCTAATGGCGTTTTTCAATTCAATTTTAATTTGTCTTGTGCGGATGGACAGCATTAAGGTGTGTTTCGGAGCGACACGCCATGCTGTTCGGCGATTATTTTCACCTGTTATTTTTATACATCGCCATGAAGGATATCCAGTGACGTGTCCCTGATAACAATTAATTAGTTCAATTGCATTAATTGGCACAGAAATGGGGCAAACGGTGAAATACATAAACAAGCTCGTGATGGATGATGATGAAGTGGTGTTTTATGGAGAATAGGGTTGTTGACCAAATTTCAAAAAAGTAGATAATATAATTCTACTCGTACTAATTAGTGTGTATGCACAATTAGAGATTGAGAAATGGGTCAGAACAGTTTTAAAATAATTATCTAAAACTAATTTTTATATAACCTTTCAAAACGGCTGTGACGTCATAAGGGGCACCTTGTAGTGAAATTATGTGTAAATGATTGCGTTAAGGAAAAAAATTGGAAGAAGACGCTCTGTCAACACTGTCAGTAGTGTCAGTCTGTCAGTGACACAGTCGTATAAAATATTTTCAAGTCTACGAGTTATTTTCCTTAATCTTCAAATTCCTTTATCAAGTAAAATTATTATTTAGTAAAAATCATTTAATAGCTTCCCTTATAATTAAAGCAGAATGTATGAATCGAGATTTGTGAAATCTACTTCGCAAATTTTACCGAAAATTGATATTTTTATGATCATGAATTGAATTTTTAAAAAGAGACCAGCGTGTTAATATTGGCGAAATCAGAGGTATAAAAGCAGTCAGGTAAGGATCAACATGTTTAATAAATGATTTTATTGTGTTTATTTATATAAAATACCTATTTATTTAATGGAAATTTATAGTGCAGATCGCGAGTCTTATGGAGATAATGCAATTGGCTATGTGGAATGTGGAACAAAACACCACTTAAATTTTGTTGATAACCATTACAATCAGGGAATTAATAATAACTATCACAAATACTCTTAATTGATAGACTGCTGTCACTAGCGTCACTTTTGTTTAAAAAACAGGAAACAGGGCAGCAGGGTTTGATGGACAATTTTAACATATTTTCTTCTTCTTCAAAATTATGCAATAGGATCGCTACTAGCTTCTTGTTCAATTGCCCCTTATGACGTCAGACTAGTTTTTAAGTAACGCAAAAATTCACAAATGATTTCTACCACTAATTTGTCATATATTTAAAATTTGGTTATATAAGTAGGTTCTTTTATATAAAATCTTTGACTCAACAACAATTTGTATATGGTTTGTTTTTTATAGTGGACAACCCTATTGTAGATGATTTTGCTTAACGAAGCAGAAAATTACAGAGAGAAAGGTATTGATAATATAACCACGAGAATGGTATGACATTTCCAAAGACACTGACCATTTGAAGGAATATTTTGACTGGGAAAAAATTTGTGCATTTTCAATCTGTTACAAGAAGAGTTACCTTAAAAAGTCAGATATCAACGTGCGAAGGATTTTAATAGTAAAATATGCTTCCTAAACAGGGTGATTCACAAATTGTGACCAAAAATGAAACCTCGTATTCTTTGGTGAATTTTAAGGGGAGTCTTTCCTATAAAGTTTTTATCTAGGACGCTTCATAAAAAAGATACAGGGTGTTAAACTTCAATATTTTAATTTTGTTAAATAATTTGAAAACTATTAAGTGAAATAATTTAAAATTGGGCACATGTATTCACGTAAACATTGCCCAAAATCTGAGGGCTTTTCCTAAAATTTACATGCTCCAGTGGAGGAGATATAGGGTATCGGTGGCATATTTTTCTAAATAAAATAGTACGCCACTGTTTTACGGAAATAATCATATTTTCCGATTCGTCTTTCAATTTTCTACAAATAACTACTCTCTTATATTTTTCGAAAAAAAAACTAATTTTCGAGTAAAACTTAAAAAACGAAATGAAGCCTTCATTACCCCCAATACTGTACTGCCTCAGCCCGAACCAGATTCAGATGTTTTGTCCTCGAAAAATTCTTCAGTGTTTTCGTTCTAAATTTATTTAAAATTTTATTTATATTTCTATGTTTATTGAATTATCGTACACTGTAAGTGTAGTTAGACCCTGTGAAATCCATCTAGTTATTTAAACTATTACCACCACGCATTACAATAAAAAATTATTAGAGTTTTATTCCCGTGTCTATAGTTATTTCTAGGCTTCTCGACTGCTCAAAATTCAAACAAATTCCGATCTATTTTTTTCAAGATATCCACACAAATACATCTGACATGCTCTTTCAGTTGCGGTTGCAGGTATAATAAATTCCGGTAATATTACGCTGATATTCATTTTCAACCTTTGCCAAAACGTTTTTCAACATTTACTGAAATTTTTTAAAGAATAATATTCAGTTGGCGTTTTGGTTGTTCATATGCATTTTTAAAAATTAAAATTGTAATGTTTTAATTTTGACGCAACAACTTGAGTTATATATGAGTATTATATATTGAGTTATATATGACCAAGAGATGGTAATAGTTAATAATAATAAATGTTTTATTGTAACGCAAAGTGGTAATAGTTCAAATAACTAGATGGATTTCGCAGGGTCTAACGACACTGACAGTGTACGATAATTCAATAAACAAAGAAATCTAAATAAAAAATTTAGAAAATTTGGAACGAATACACTGAAGATGAATTTTTCGAGACAAAACGTCTGAATCTGGTTCAGGTTGAAGCAGTACAGTATCGGGGATCATGAAGACTTGCAAAAAATGTAATAAAATTTCTAGGGTCGTATTTAAAAAAATGAAGTTGCCATGAGAAAGTGTTGTTTTTTTTCAAACAAGGCTGAAATTAAACAAATACGGATTCCCAAAATTTCGTTTTTTTTTCAAATATTTCGGAAACTAATCATGTTAGCCTTGATTTTTTAGAGGCATAATGTTGGTCCCCTGATTACGCAACTTTGCTCCCATTTAAGTTAGTTTGTATCTCTTACCGTTTTCGAGATCCCTGTAGTGAGATGCGAATTTACCTGTATAGACAAGTACTATCTGTAATCAGTATGTTCATGTTCTTATGTGATTCCAATTAGGAATAAATGTCGCGACAAGCTTTTAAATCGCATTATTAGAAGTAGATTTATAATGAATTGAAGACCTCTTTAAATTAAAGAATGTATATGTTACTGTGGTAATTGGTAAACTTTACTTAAAGCTGATTTTAATGTGATTATGAAATTCGACGTAGGAGAATTAAAAAAAAAAACCTTTTTAAAATTACTAAATGTGTTTGGAAATGTTTATCTTCAGCATCGGTTTGAACATTGTTGCTAAGTTAATAATAACATAATAAAATACACTGTTTAATTCACCAAATTGTTCGTAGAACATTACTACAACCTACACACATTGTTTCGATATGTCTCACAACCGTCTAGTCCTCTAGTCAACTTTCATCCGAAAGGTGATTTTAAAATTAAATAACACTCAGTAACTTATCAACCTAGATCCAACTCGTAACTGATCGTGAATTTGTATTATGATGATAGATTTATTTTACGTATAATTTTATATACAGGATTTTCAAAAAGTTTGGAACCCCCCTCTATCAGAAAATACTGCTCAGACAAAAAAATGATTAGAACAAAAGTTGCAGGGTTTTGAGTGAGCAATCCAACGGCGACCTTGATCATGACCTTGATGGTCATTTAGAGGTCAACTTGAAATTTTTAAACGGAACCGTATACTTTTGACCCTGGAAATGAAAAAAGTGGAAATTTTTACTTTCGGATATGACCTTGACCATGACCTTCAAGGTCATTTAGAGGTCAGGTTGAAAATTTTAAATGGAACCGTATACTTTTGATCCCAGAAATTAAAAGAGCGAGAAATATCGGGTCATTTATTAAAAATCAATTTGACCTGTAAACAACCTTGAGAGTCATGGTCAAGGTTATATCCGAACGTAAAAATTTCCGTTTTTTCCATTTCCGGGGTCAAAAATATACGGTTCCAATTAAAATTTTCAACTTGACCTCTAAATGACCTTCAAGGTCATGATCAAGGTCACCGTTGGATTACTCACTCAAAACCCTGCAACTTTTGTCCTAATCATTTTTTTGTTTGAGCAGTATTTTCTGAGATAGAGGGGGGTTCAAAACTTTTTGAAAACCCTGTATAGGTACTTTAATCTTTCCAGTGTCTTCTTTTGGATTAGTATTTCATAAAAATCTAGACGAACGCCATTCTTGCGGTGTGAAATCATCGATAAAATCGCTAAGAGTGCGTCTGTCGCATATTCTTCCGAATGAAGCAATATTTTGTTTCCCTAATGCACAGTAATCTACGACTAATAACACAAACACTCCCGTATCGGATGGAAACAAGGTCGCCTATAATCAAACCAATGACAATATAAACATAAATGTATATGAATACAAACATTCCAAGAACCACCGACTAGCGCAATGACACCGTTGGAATAAACCAAGCGGTTTTTGAAATATCAGACGAAATTAATTTGGTATTTCGACGGGAATTACATAACACCTCCATCTACGGCGGAATCAAGTACAAGATTGGCTAACACAGGTTAACCAAGTAGGTCAGTCGTCAGCGAATTTTTCGAATAGTTGTTATCGAGCCGTCGACGTACCTAATGTTTTATGAGGCACACCGCACTTACACCGGTTTCTGCGACATAGACATAAGTGCATGTAAAACACATTGTCTGACCTTAACATTTCGTATATCTGCAAACACCAAAGGTTACGTGAGCAATACAAACAAAACAACACAATGCCAATGTAGGTTTATACGCAAAATAATAGGAAATCAAACGTCGAAACGCCAGGTACTGCCAGGTTAGAAGATGTACAATTCTTACGTGCGTCATTGCTATCTGATTATTTAAAAATAGGGAAACGTAAACGGCTTGAGTAAATAATATTTTTAACGGCGTGACTTCTACCTATTGCATTTTAAAAATACTATTTCGATTCTTCGCTTCAAGAAACGAAGCGTAAAATAGTTTATATACCTACTAAAAAACTAAAGCGCATCCTTTAGTCTATAGCAATTAAAACTGACACTTAAGTCAGTATTAAACCGGAACTTTTTACCTACAGAACGTACAATAGTATTTTAAGCACTAAAATATGATAGTGCGTCTTTTAATTTAATCCCTAGGAATAGCGAACTCTGGTTTAAAACGGCACTTCCAATCCACAAAGTGGACAATAGTAAAACACTAAAGTGCATCTTTTAATCCCTTAAAATTGACACTTAACTCGGTATTAAAACAGCACTATTAACAATTATATTACATTCCAAGGAAGTGAAGTGCATCTTTTAATTTAATTCGAATGGATTAAAAGTGACACTTACGTCGGGATTAAAGAAAATTTTGAATCCAAAATCTGTACGTATATTAGACACAAAAAGACTAAACTGCTAATCCAGTTTAGTTCATAGGCATTAAAAGTGACACTTAGCTAATTAAAACACTACTTCCAATCCGTAGAGTACACAATAGTATTTTTGACAGCAAACCCCTAAAATCTTCTTTTAACTTAATTCCTACGGTTAAAAAGGAAGAGTGAAATAGTAAACAGTAAAACAGTGGAGCGCACCTTTTAATACTTAACTTGAGATTAAAACAGCACTGTAATGAACAGAACATAATAATATATAGTGCATATTTTAATTAAATGCCTAGATATTAAAATTGACACTTTACTTTAAACAGTACCTTTAATTCACTAAGATTACATTCCAATGATACTACATTAAAAACAATTGAATTATTAATCCCCGAACTGTACATTACATATTAGATACCAAAAACAAAGTGCAAATTCAATATAATTTATAGGTATTAAAAGTGACACTTACTCGGAATTAAAACGCCACTTCTAATCTATGGCGATGGCGTATAAAGTAGTATATTACATACCAAAACTCTAAAGTGCCTCTTAATTTCATTTTAGGGATTAAGATTTACACTTGATTCGGGATAAAAACAATATTTTTAATCCAACTGTACTTAGTATATTAAATATCAAAAGACTAAAGTGCTTATTTCAATTTAATCCATACGTATTAAAAATGACACTTATTTCAGAATTAAAAGATTGTTTTTAATCCACTAGTACATACCAAAACCCCAAAGTGCTTCTTTTAATTTAAACTTGATAGGGATTAAAACAACACTTAATCCACATAGTTTATAATAGTGTATCACGTTCCAAGAAATAAAAGTGCATATTTTAATATCGAGGGCAACATTCGCTTCTTAAAAAAAACACTTCTAGAATCTGCATGATATGTAATATTTACTTTCATTTTTTACTCATCAAAATTGAATCCTAGTTAATTAATAATAAAGAAACACAAATAAAATCGTCTTAATCAGAGTACAACTGTTTTTGGTTCTATTTAAATATTTTGACGTTATTAATCTTCCATCTTTTTTGCAGTGTAGATTTGTTAGAACACCTTAAATGATTTTATAATAAAAATAAAATAATAAATAGAATTTTATCGTGATTAATTCGTTTTTATAGATTGTAGAGACTGAAATTGATACATTTCTTTATAAAAAAAACAATAGTCTTTACGTAAGACGGAAAGTTTCATAACACTCTCAGTCTGTATTGCAATACATTAAAAACTCGTTTACTGGATTTGCATATTGTTAATGACTTATGAAGCCATTACTATTACTTTTAATTGCTTTCTCACAGGCAATTTGAATGTCACAATGACAATGAAAAACCCCTGGGGAAAAACGGATTTGTTTCTATCTTATCAATCTCATACAAATTGTGTAGTAATGCATTAATCCCGTCGTATTAAAGATAAAGACAGTATATCATAAATTAATCAGAATTAACTGTTTACGTTTTTTAATTCGTCTGAGAAAGTTTGTACGTACTGCTTTTGTTTTGCACTGCAAAACATATACAGAAATTTAAAATTTTCATTAAAAGACCGATCTCCCAGGTTCATCAAGCACCCAAGGAATCCCATGTTCGGGCCATGCACTGCAGAAAATAAGCTACAAGTGCATCTAATACTTCCGGGGGTCGATTTAACATTCTTCACTCACAGGATTAAAAGATGCGCTTTAAATCTTCGGTATATTGGTGTTTTGCATTTTATGTAGTAAAGTGCTGTTTATATTTTTAATTTTATGTATTTCAAACCATGGACTGTAAAAAATAAGCTAAAGCATATTTTTAACCCATCAGGTGGTCGATTGTTAATCTTCACTGATGTATTAAAAGATGCACTTTAATTATCGATATATTGTTTTTTTAGTACTTTAAGTACTAAAGTGCTGTTTTTAATCTTTATTTTTGTGTATTTCAGACTATGCACTGCAAAAAATAAGCTAAAGTGCTTCTTTAAATCCATCAGGTGGTCGATTTAACAATCTTCATTCGGACTATTACTTAAAAGATGCACTTTACTTTATCGGTATTTTTCACCTTAAGCACTAAAGTGCTGTTTTAAATTTTATTTGTATTTAATTCAGGCCACGCACAGTAAAAAATTAGCTAAAGTGCATCTTTTAATCCTTCGGGTGGTCGATTTAAAAATCTTCATTCACAGTATTAAAATATGTGCTTTTTTATCTTTATTTTTATGAATTTCAAACTATGCACGCTAAGTGCATCTTTTAATCCTTCTGGTGGTGATTTAACAATCTTCACCAATGGAAATACTTTAGTAAACCTAAAAGTGCTCTTTTATTCTTTAATGTGAGTTATTTCAGGCCCTGTATTACAAGAGTGAACTAAAGTGCGATTTTTAATCCCTCAAGTGATCGTTTTAACGCAAGGGATTAAAAAATGCACTTTAATCTCTAGGAACGCGATATATCCTCCCACTTTAATTGCGTGTTTAAACCTCAATAAGAAGCCAATGAATCGTCATTTACCGTGTACTATTGACTTAATAAAGCAGGTAATTTCGGTTTATTAGCCAATAAAAAGATGGACGAAAACGACTTACTAATTGGTACATTTGAATGCAATTAAGAAAGCCTTAATTGGTTTTTAATTCTCCCAAGGGGGGCGTTGAGCATTGTTTAAGACAGCAGAGATCCCTTTCGTCACTACTAGCCTCGTATATCGAGAAAAATGTTTCTTTCGCAATGATAAAATATATAGATAGCAAATTTATTTCCTTAGAGTATGGCTTAGTTTATTAGAATTGGTTTCTCAACGGATTTGAGGCTGATAGTGATGATAGATTGTTTATGATAATTTATTACAGAAAAATAAAATAAGTGATTATATTTGTTATGTTAAAAACAAAAATGTTATGCCAAATGTTTCTGATAACACGAATAATTTTTGTTGTTGCGATAAGATTATATTGTAAATCATTATAATTTTTGTTGTAAGTAAAGATATAAAAAAAATTGATGAAATGTGCACCAAAACATTATAAAAATACATGTGTATGAGCATGTAAATCTAAACCTCCTGTAAAAAACATTTATTATTCAAACGCGTTTCACCTTAGTCTCAAATGATAACAAAACCATGTATAACAACAAAAGCACATTAAGAAATTGTAGTTATTCCAAAATGCTATGTAATTTTTCAAAAACAAAAGCTACAATCGTGCGAAATTAGACTTATGACCTTAGTACACTACCTACGTAGTCAATATATTTATCCATTCGTTTACAATAAATCTCGTCTTCAAGTATTATTACAGACATTTACTGCCACTCTTCTACTACAAATTTTATTGCTACCCGTTTTAAAAATTTGGTAACGGTGGAAAATCGATATTTAAATTTTCTTCTACCAGTTTTGAGAAAGAACATCAGTATTTTTTTGTATAACGACATCAAAATGTCTAAATTTAAACGGCAATTCCAGTTATCTCACTATTTTTACACGCTATTTATGTTGTATTTACATTCATACGAAACGTGAGAAAAATAAACGTTTTTTTATGTAAAACTAACCAATTCCGCAAATCAATAAAATTTGACTCGCAAAAATAGGTTTCGAGTGTACACTGAAAAAATTGATAGTGAAAATATTGTAAATTTACATAAAATGAGAGAGAGTTACTTAAAATATTAAAAATACAGTACGTTCATGGTGAAAGAAACAAATTTGTTAAACAAAATTCATAAGTACTTCAATAAGTTCTTTCTCAGATAAATGCATTTTTAAAATGAAACGTAAAACTGCCAAATGACACTGACAAACAAACGCCGATGATAATTTGGTTTTTATTGTCACAAAATACTACATCAAAATGATCTAAGAAAATTGTTTTGTTTAAGATAAAATTTGGCATACCAGGTTCATTTTGTTGGCTTTTAAAAAAATGTTCAAGGTAGTTCAATTTAAACATTTTATTTAATTACTTGTGTGTATTTCAAAATATCAATTTTCAAACGTGATTATAAAAAAAGTGTTCAGAATTTACCGCACAATTCAAAAATGGCAAAATATACAGGGTGTTCCATTAAAAAAATCAATGATGACTGCATATGTTCTTCTTGAGACACCCTGTATACAATAATCTTATGTCAAAAAATCTGCAACTAAAAATACTAATCGAGCGTTCTCCACAAAATGATTACCTGAATTTTAAACGAATTTGTTCCTTTCGCCATTTTATAAAATGAAGTCAAACAATATTCTTCCCCTAACTGCTGATATTGCTGGAAACAATAAATAATCACCAAAACGGAACAATTTTTATTTTTAAACGGATTTTTGGGGTAAAGCTTACCATATCGTGTGCATGGTGCATAGGAAAGCTCCGGGAACAACCAAATCGTCTGATCCGACACTCCATCGTCTCCTGAACACAATGAGACCCGGCATCCTAAGCTTTACAGATAGATCTCCCGCCCCTTAAGAATAATACACTCGGCTACTTCCTTAAGGCGCATGATACGTGCGACACTGGATGAGATGGATTTCTCTTATTTCCGCCACATACTGTCCTTTCTTAAAGTCTAGTCCTTTGGTACGAAACCCGCCACATAGCAGTATACGCCGATATGCTGCATCTGCAAAGGAAATAATCGAGTTGTTAAACATGTGTAGAAATTTGGTGTTGGTGTTTGGAGTCGGTGTTGGGTTCTAACATAAGATTTTTATAATATTTATGTTGATAAAATCGCGGCTACTTCGTACAATGAAATCCAGTATTATAAGTGCCCCACCGGAAATAATTGCTATATGCGAGAAAAAACTCAGTTTCGTATAACACCAAGATCCCGGAACGTAACAGGTCTTTGTATGTTTATGTTATTTAAATTACAATTAAAAATTTGAGGAGATAATTTGGGAGTAAATGACAACGATAAACTTTGCAATATTGAGTGGTTCCCTACGTTCTATGCACCATCTGCCATCTGGATAATTGGTCTATACAGAGTGCGGCGTGTATAATCTATAAAAATTAAACTACAGCTGCCTAATGATACTTGTAATAGAAAAGTCTTATACGACTTATACGAAAAAGTTCTATCTCTGCGTTTTTTTTTTGTAAATTAAAGTTCATTTATTTGATGAAAATGAAGGCCGACCCCGTGTTATTTATTAAAAACTTTGGAAATGTTTTTATGCAACTCGAAATGCAACTTTATAATTTAAGTCGGTATAATCTAATACTAGTACTAAAAGAGGGTTAGGTTACATTGTCAAAAAATTTGTGAAGTCAACTGATTTTGTATTTGTATTGAATCCATTATTCACTTAATTATTAAATATTAAGCATCGTCCATCGACCCATCAGTGTTAAAAAGTGAAAGATTCCAGACACAAGTTTTTATTTTGTAATTCCGCGAGAGTTTACAGTGTAATTTTTATAAAGGAGTAAAAAATAAGAATAGCGTGCCGATTACATTAAAACGAGATTCTTATTTCTTACTCTGCTTAATTTTTTAGTTTGGGCACAAACTAGTTTTACAATGAACCGAGAAAACAATGCATTTACTATTTCCGAACGTGTCGATTTGGTGTTAGTGTATGGTGCAGCCGGAGAAAATGCGCTCGCGGCGACTAGGTTGTACCGGGAACGATGACCACAACGTCACCCCCATGTGCAAATACAATCCTACAGTGCGTTCAGCGGTTCCGAGATACGGGAAGTGTTGTTCCTCGAGGAGAAAGACGTAGTCAGCAAGTGAACCTTAATGTTGGAAAATCTTGACGAAGACCCCACAATTAGTACTTAACGACAAAGTACGTCTAATGCATGTATGCTATTATGTAAATCTATTAAATAATAATGGTCCCAGAACGGATCCCTGGGGTACACCGAGAGGAGCTAGAACTTCAGCAGATTTAAAGCCATTGTAAACAACGTACTGCCTTCTACTAATTAAATATGATTTCAGTACCTGCAAAAATGAATTAGAAAAGCCCATCTTATGATTAAATCTGTCCCTATGCCAAATTAACACTTTTTACGTGGAATTTGAGTTCAGGTTAACCAGAATCCACATGCTATTGTCAACAGCGCTTCAGTTTAAACGTCTGGACTGGCCTGTATATTTCCCTTTTATTCAGTAATGCTGTTAAGTAAATGAAGCGTTAAAAGTGCTTAAATTTTATTCTTATCGCGTCTCGTCCAGTATCAATGGAGTTCCATAATAAACGTCGCATAGCTTTCGAAAAACTTCGCCCATATCATTATTTTTCTTATAGTAATAACGATCGTTCTGTTCTGCATCATTTCGCACGGATGGCTTCGTCTGTATCATTTTCTACGCAATAAGAATATTCCAATCTATTAACTTAACTTTATCTTGCGAAATAATGATTACTGATTGCTGTGTTGTTGATAAAAAAGTAGTGTTATTCCATTTTAAGACTGAGAACCGTTTATGTATTGTCATAGAACTTATTCGGCAGCTAAACTGGCATTTTTGATGGCTTAATATTTCGACATGTTTACTATGTTTAAGTTAAACTCTACAACAAACTTTGTGGCGACAATCAAATAAATAAGCGCCAATATGTGTTGTAGTAGGAGAAATAGGCTAATTATGTGGTCAAGACGTGTGCCGCTCTATGCTCACGATACACAATGCTACTGACTGCCATAAAAACACGTGCCATACACTCGACCAAATAAAGCTGTAAACTCACTCACACACGCATAAACGTCAATGAAATATATGGCTGACATCTCAGCAAAAAATCTGGATTGTTCGAGGGCACGCCAAGCTGACACCACCGGCATTAGGGTGCCGCCAGATACGTATCGAATAAATTGATCGATGCGAAGTTTTAGATCAGAAGCAAACATGTTGAAAGGTCATTTTCATTTTTCAAAGCTCCGACTGTGTGGAATCGTCATGATGCAGAGGCGTGCTCGTCGTTTTTGGAAAAGGTTACGCGAGAGAGACAATCTTATACATTTGTATAAATAAGACAAGGATAAACAGTGCGCCTTCGAAGTTCTATGACAGCAGTGAAATTACCTTCGGAGATTTGTGAACTTTTCCTGTTAAGTTTGGCAGTCGAACTAAGGATATCCGTGCGACTAATTCGAATAATTTGGTCACTCGTCCACATTTAATTTCCGCTTACTGCACGCCATCGTACATTATCGGAGATAATATGACCGAGTGTTTATCGCAACTGACAGATTGGATCACCGGTCACTTGCCAATGCGGATATTATTATCTCGACAGTTATTTTAAAACAGCATCATGTGGAAATCGACTTGGCACAGAGGACTGAGGTTCTAGTGATGAGGAATAAAGTTTAATGAAAAAAGTACCGGGTGTCCCGCGGGGCAGTGCACACAATTTAGAAGGGCATTTCTTAGGTAAAAAAAATGTATAATCCCATTTAAAAAAATATATATCAATGACGTCACCACTCATCTACAGTGTGACGAAAAATTAATTGTGTGTCAGTATAGCGAAAATAACGTCCCATTTAAAATTATACAGGGTGTTCCACCTAAGAGGGATTCTTCTGTAACTCTGCAACTGTAAAATTTATGAAAAAAATGATTTTAATAAAAGTTGTTTGGAATCATATGGACCATCTAAAGAAAATATTTTTAACTTTACAGGGTCTTCCATTTCGCTTGGCGATACATACCATTGTTATTTTAAATGGAACACCTTGTATATTATTACGTTTTTGACTTCCTTGGTTAATATTAGGTAGAGTTTATTAAATGTACATGGTGTTTAAAACTTACCATTTTCGAGATAATCAGTTGTTTTTGAAAAAATTCACTATTTCAACTCGCTAAATGATAGTCTAAGCATTCTGTCACGGACTAATTTTAAATTTGCAAAATTATTACCTGGACAAAAAAAATATGACCGCATAGGAAATTAAATTTTTTAATTGAGTTTCTAGTTCTTTAAACTCGATCAAAAATTACGAACATGCTTAAAAAAATCGCAAAGTTGCAAAAAACGGTTTTTCTAAAATAACTAAAAAATATAGCACCGATTGAAAATTTTTAAATGAGAAAGTTGTAGGCTTTAAAAAGATATATCGATTGACTTTTTGTAAGTATCGATTGCTTTGTTACTTATCGAGATATTCCGAAAAAACCGTTAAAAATCTCCTCTTTTCTCTTTTTCTATAACTCGTTTACGTTTACGTTCCCATTCTTGCTATTTACTGCAAGCATAGCCCGCGGCAATCCAAGAGAGTACATTTTTGAAAAATTTAAAAATATTAATTATTTTTCGCGATATGTCGATTTTTTGAAAAAAAGGCGCTCTCGAGAATTGGTTAGATCTTGTCAGCGGATAGCCCTACAGTAACGATTTTCAGTTTGCTTTCTTTGTAAAGAGTTATATTATCATGCCGTCAAAAAATGTTGACGATTTTATTAATTTTAAGGATAAAAAAATGACTGAAAAAGTTGAACTTTTTTTGGGTATGTTTTTTTCAAATAACTTTTGTAAACGATCGCAGTGGGCCGACTGTAACCACTCTGTGGATTAGGACTCCCTGTACCCTGTGCAGAAGATCGCCCTGTGAGGTTTATTAGTAAACGATATATGTGTTTATGTTAACGCCGAGCGTCACCGTTCGGCTAATGTTTTGTTTAGGTTTAAGATACTTGGAAGAGCCTTGTTGCTGGCCCTACGATATTATAAAAGGATTATTATAAAATAGACGTTAGAAGCGAACGCAGGTCTTTTTATTCTCTCCGTGATTGAATAATTTCTAAAGTAGTATAATTTTTAAAGTAGTTTACACTTTCAATTTTTATTTTATGAAAATGACTTTTAAAGAAAGAAACTGCTGACATTTTTTCACGAATTAAAAAAAAATGTTTTTCTGTTTGAGGACGCGATTAACATTTTATAGCGATGCGCTTGAAACTCCTTGTAACATCGAAATAGACGAAGACTCTCTTGACCCATGACAATTAATATGGGTCATTCCATTTGAAAAAAAAAAGTTTTTCATCTTGTAAGATTACACAAATCAACATTTTATCTAGGCTTGTGCACGGGAATGGAAGATGGTATCCTAGGGTTTTTGAGGTCACTGATTACGATGAGTGGGTCGGTTAGGCTCCATCACGTCAAGTTCAAGGTCATTTGAAGGTCAAACGGTCAAAAAAACATCCGAAAATCTTAAAAAATTTGGGGTCGCTGAATCCGAATCCGGTGTTTATTTTTACTTTGCATGCATCTTCGAGGTCATTCAAGGTCATCTCAAGGTCATTTGAGGGGTTTTTGAGACAAAAATGTCAAGTACCATCCGTAAAATCTGAAAAATTTCATACGTGTTTTCGAGGACCCTGAATCTGATTCTGAGGTCAGTCGACCTCATTTCAAGGTCATTTAAAGGTCAAATGGTCAAAAAACCTTCCAAAAATGTAAAAAATTCATGGACATGTTTTTGAGGTCGCTGAATCCGAATCCGGTGTTTATTTTTACCGAAATCGTGATTTTTTTCAAAAACAACTGATTATCTCGAAAACGGTAAGTTTTAAACACCAAGTACATTTAATAAACTTACCTAATATTAACCAAAGAATTCAAAAACGCAATAATGTACAGGGTGTTCCATTTAAAATAACAGAGTTAAGTAAGACCCACGCGAAGTGGCACACCCTGTACAGCTAAAAATATTTTCTTTACATGGCCCACATGATTCCAGGCAACTTTTATTAAAACCTTTTTTTTATAAATTTTACAGTTACAGAGTTACAGAAGAATCCCTCTTAGGTGCAACACCCTGTATATACTTTACAGAGTGTCCAAAAATGGGTAACGGGGCCTACAGACTTCATAGGCCAAATTTCCACAACATTTATAAGTATTATTGTATACAAAAAAAAATTGTCTTATTTTTTATATTTTCTTCGGCTTCGTCGATACTCAACCGGTCAGTTATAAATTAAGTCACCCTGTGGATACTCTGACCTGAACCGCTTTTACAGTTTTACCGTAACAAGTCGTAACAAGTTTATTACCGAGTTATATGGTTTTAATTCTATGTACTTCTCACTGTGCCATAGTTATATGGCCCAGGGAGTGTCGTATAGTTTATTCACCGGCCACAGACCAGAGAAAAATAGCGCAAAACTATCCGCAGCGTCGTAAAACCCTTAACGAGGAATAAGTCGTAAAAAATAACTCAAATTATAATTGGATCGTAAAATTTTGAAGTTTTTTTATATATAAAAACATTAACAGGTTTGGGCCCACCTTACAGTATATTACCTAGGCGATCAACCCGTTCTGCCCCGGCTATTTCTCCCTTTGACGCCTTTAAAGCTTTGGTCTGTTAGATAAAACACGTTTTCGATAAAAAAATATAAAAGGATTTGCTAGTGCGGCGGTGATAGGAAGTCGTGACATTTGCGGGCAGGATGACGCAGAAGTGGAGAGCCAGATAACAGCACTCGTGATACTTAATTTTCTGAATATATACATATTTATCTTTTGCGGCTACCAACATGACGAACAAGAAGTAGGTTTGTAGGGGTTTAGGCAACGAAACTAAAAAAAAATAACTTCACTTAATAGAGAGAGATTAAAGTGCGTCTTTTAATCACGAAAGTCCAGTTTGTTAAACAAACACCCGAGGGATTAAAGCATGCATCACTCAAATTAAAAGCTGCACTTTGGCAAAGGTCTAATTTATTTAATATAACGACTGTGCAAAATCATCATAGTATCGATTTAAACTACATCTGTAAATATTCGTCTCTTTCTGCATGTAATCCCTAAGGGATTAAAAGTGACACTTTACTCCTTAATACTCCCAAAATGCCAAAATAGTATTATTAGTAGTTGGCATTTACTTGCCAACATTGCATATGTACATACAGATAATTGTCACCACACTGAAAATGATTAAAGTGTAACTTTTAATCCCCAGGGATTAAAAGATGCACTTTAGTCCTTATTAAACAATCACCTGAGGGTTTAAACAGACATAATGAACAGGAAGTAAGTTTGTAAGAATTTAAGCACTTGTGGACAATGAAACTAAAAATAACTCGTCACCTAACAGAAAAACTAAAGTGTGTCTTTTAATCCCAAAGGTTGAGTTCGTTAAACAATCACCAGAGGAATTAAAACATGCACTTTAGTCGTTAAGGAATTACGTGAATGGTTGAATGATGCACTTTAGTCCTTCTTAAACAATCACCCAAGGGTTTAAAAGATGCACTTTAGTCCTACAGTATATGCGTTAGTTTTTACACCGCTAATATATTCACTTGACAAGACAGAAATGTCAAATGTATTTAATATATGAAATCGATTTAAAATGCATGTATATTTTTGCATGCCAAGAAATTAGAACTGGCACTTTATTTTCTAACACTCGGGATTAAAACAGCACTTTTACTTCCCAAAGTGCAGAGGTAGAGAAGCGAAAAGAACTCGGAAAAGAAATATATTTATTTGTTAACAGGGATATTAATCAGTGCACTACCAAGCCACTAAAGTGCTTATTTTAATCCCTAGGGATTGAATTTGATTTTTACTTCCTGAAATTAGTGATTAAAGCAGTACTTCTGAGAGATAATTGAAGGTAATTTGGTTATGTTTATTTGTTTTGATGCATTCTGATACATGTTTTATGGCATTTTATTAAACAATCACCCGTGGAATTAAAACTTTAATCCTTATTAAACACTCGAAGTTAAGTTCTGATTTTACTTTAACTCCTTGGAATTAAATACGACACTTTACTCACACTAAATGCATATTAAAATAGCACTTTTTAATTTGCAATGTGCAAAATACACAAGTGCATACTTTAATCCGCAGGAATTAAAAGCGGAAATTTATTGGCTGAAACATAGATTAAAACAGCAAAAATAATTAGGGTATATGTTTATAACAATAACACTTGATTGAAAGAACGTTTGTAGTAATAATATTTGAAGAAGATCAGTACGGATCAAAGGATCTGACATTCGATAAACACCATCGTGAGTACTCATTAGTATCATAAATAAGATTGTATATATAAGTAAATCTAAAAATATTAACTTCGTTCGATTAGGTGGAGATTATATTATTTCAGTGTCAGTAAGTGTATCATTTCAGTTTTGTATACTTGGACTTGTCAATTTTGTTGTCGTAACGTCTGAGAAAAAATGAACAGTTCCATTTTTTTCTAAGTTGAGTATTTTGCGCGATAAAATGCAAAAAAATTAAAAATAATTATAAATTCTTATTGCTTTCATTTAACCTCCAAGGAATTTAAAATTTGTGTTGCTACTGCCTTGGTAAATTACTGGTAAAAAAAATATAGGCTATTGTAGTACTTTTCAGTAATTGTTGTAATTATACTTATAATTATATTGCCGGAAATTAATTAAACGTAGAAAAAACATAATTATACTTGTTATGTAAAATAATCAGATTCTTGAAAACACCTTTTTCTGTAACTTTTGCAATTGGGCACCAATCGTCGGTTTTGTATTTCTTCAAACATGTTTTCGTATTTTTTCTAGCATGTTTCGGACACCTTTGATCGAGTTCAAAAAAGAAATGCGTGTTTCAAATAACATTTTACATTCGCTGGTGATAGAAGGGATGGTATCCTGCATAAAACAGTCAATGAATTTTACATACCTACACGTTTTGGAAGGTCCAATAAAAAAAGTGTTTATGATCTCACTTCAAGAGGGGCCTTTTAACACGGTACTAAAACTGATTTATCTAAGGTTCTACCTACTACAACCATATTTTATAGATATAAAGAAAATATTGTTGATTAAACATCAATATGTTTGTAAATAATTGTGTTAAGAAAGCACGTTTATTTTTAGTCACATTGGTAAGCGAAAATAAATGATTCACAACAAACAGAAAGTCCAATAACGATAATTATTGCACTGATTCATTTTTATAGTAATTAATTATAAAGGATTTTGTAATTTTCTAACGTGTAACGATATTTCAAAATTAGAATGTATTAAGCTGACGTTGAAATTTGATTTTAAATTCGAATATGTTTGTTTTAGAAACAAATGTTTAAAATCAAAGTATTTTGTATTTATTCAATCAGTTTTATAGGCGAGCGGTTCACCCCTAAAAAGATGCTTCTAAATGAAAGTAACCGACTAAATTTTTAAAACAAAAACCTACAGCATGAAACTTTTTTTATTTTATAGAGTATTTTTCTGATAATTTACATATTTTTTTATATTTTTCGGCGTGGTCAGTCAATTGTTATAAACAAAAAAGTTGTAAAAAAAATTACTCGCCGAATGGCTTTGAAACCCGTTTTTTTTTGTAAAATGTACCAAAATAAACACTTTTTGTTATTTGACAAACATTCGAAAAATGCTTCGTTTCCGAGATATTTACAATTTAATGTGAAAAAAGTGACGAAATCGACAAACTTTCGGAATTTTTTTTCAAAAGCTACTTAGAAATTAATTCTAAAAAAAGCATAATAATCGGCAGATCTTCTAATTTAAGATATATTTTTTTGGTATAGGTCAATTATTTTATTGAAGGTCTAAAGCAAGTAAAAAAAAAACAGTCTTTTAAAGAAAATCAAAATGGCAAATAAGTGAATGGAAGCAGGCTACAAATAGTGAAATTGTAAAATAGTTGTTTGGATTTTAATTATTTCGAAGGAGAAACTGCGTTAGATATGCTTCAAAAATATTTTTGTTCATGTAGTAGAAAATTTTCTACGAAAAATTGTAACTGCTTGTCATCGAACCTGGAATGCTGTGTAGTCTGTGCGTGCTCAGATGAATGTCAAAATATTCCATCCGAAATTGATGATGAAACGCTTATTTCAACTCAATAACTTGTCGAAAATAACGAAAATCTTATTATTTAAAAATTAAATAAAAAAGAAATTAATATACTTTTATTGCTCTTAATATTTTTGTGAATTAAAAATAAAAGAATTATCCTATACAATAAATTATCCAATAACTTATTTATTTTTCGAGACCACTAGGTCAATTATTATTATTAGGTTAATTTTACGATTTGAAAAGCTTATTTAGTTTAGTTTTAGTATAACTTTCAAGACTAATTACTTGCAAAAACCTTACTCCGGCTACAAAACCAAACAAAATGATCTTTTGAACATTTGTACTGTTAACATATATCGATTAAAAAAAATTATAATAATGTTTATTGTAAAATTATAATCTAATCCGAGATATTGTAAAAATAAAATTTAAATTTGTGTTATCATAATGTTTTCTTTAAAATACTTTTTTTACTCGCTTTAGACCTTCAATAAAATGATTGATCCATACCAAAAAAATATATCATGAAGTAGAAAATCTGCCGATTATTATGCTTTTTTTAGAATTAAAATCTGTTCAGTAGTTTTTGAGAAAAAAATTCCGAAAATTTGTCGATTTCGCCACTTTTTTCACATCAAATTGTAAATATCTCGGAAACGAAGCATTTTTCGAATTTTTGTCAAAGAACAAAAAGTGTTTATTTTGGCCCATTTTACAATTAAATTCCATTTTCAAAGCCGTTCGACGAGTGATTTTCTTTACAACTTTTTTGTTTATAACAATTGACTGACCACGCTGAAAAATATAAAAAAAATATGTAAATTATCAAAAAAATACACTTTATAAAACAAAAAAGTTTCATGCTGTAGGTTTTTGTTTTAAATATTTAGTCGGTTCATGCCTTTTCTTTAGGAGTGAACCGCTCGCCTATTAGGGAAGATGCTAATCATAATTATATTTTTATATTGTTCAACAAGATAGTGTAAATTCAGATCCTAATTAGTAGGCCAACACAGCATAAAACAATTATAAACCAGTCATTTTGACAAATATACAGGGTGATTAAAAAAATGGTGACCAAAAATTAAACCTCGTATTGTTTGGTGAATTTTAAGGGGAGTTTTTCTTATTCAGTTTTTATCTAGGACACTTCGTTAAAAAAATACAGGGTGTTAAACTTCAAAAAATTTTTTATTTTTCTTAAATAATTTAAAAACTAGTAAGTGAAATAATTTGATATTGGGCACATGTATTTATGTAAACATTGTCCAAAATCTGAGGGTTTTTCCCTAAAATATACATGCTCCAGTGGCGGAGATACAGGGTATCGGTGGCATATTCGTTAAAAGGATACAGGGTGTATTTTTTTAACGAAGCATCCTAGAGAAAAACTTTGTAGGTAAGACTCCCCTTAAAATTCACCAAAAATACGAGGTTTCATTTTTGGTCACCATTTGTGAATCGCCCTGTATTTCTGTTTTTACCTGAATACTTTCAAATATTTTTTTACAAATTTTAGTGTGACTTTCTATACACTTTGAATATATCTTAAGGTCCTTTCCTCGGGATTTTCTTACTTGAAATTGTATAACCTTGTCGCAAAATTCAGTTCTTCGTGTCCCAACATCAAATTAGTTCAAATCAAATCTTAAGCTAATGTTACGAGGGTTTTCTGTTCTTGTACCCCGTTACTGATTGGTATTTAAATAACTGCGGCGTGTTTATGCACTGGTGAATTTTCACTTTTGGAATTTTAACGGATTAAAAGTCATTGCTCCGGAACTAATTCCTTGTGTAATCATAGGTCGGTTACGTGCCTTTCTTTATAATACAGGGTGTTCCATTTCAGGTGAATTTTCCATAGCTCGGGCAAAATCAATAACACAACAAATAAATGTTGCACCGAACCCATTCCTTCATGTTTTTAAATTATTTTTCGTTGTTCAATTTCTTCTGGACGGTGCAACTTGTATTAGAATCACTTTTTTGTATTATTGATATTACTAAAGCTGTTATTGAGACTGTTTTGTATGTGAAATGTAAGTCGAGCATATGAGGGTATTGTCTGAGGTTATTTATTTGCGAACGTACTCGTAGTTTTCTTTATTTTTTTGTAAATTTGGACTGCTGTTAAAAAATTTAAAAAATTTGAAATAAACCCTTGCGCATTATTTTTATGAAAATTCACTTAGAAACTAGAAATTTCACACTGAAAAGAGCAGCTAAATACAAAAAACACATCATCATACAGGTTGTTTCTTAAGTAAGCTAATTTCTCAGTTCATTTCAGCCGTGTTGTTCGTCAGTACATCGACAACTCCTTTCCTAATCGCCGGATTGGACGCAGTTCCCCAAGCTTGGCCAGCTCGCCGTTCCGATATGAATCCTTGCGACTTTTATGTATGGGGCCATCTCAAGACTCTTGTGTATAAGGCGAAACCGAATAATTCAACCTTACGATGTCTCAATGAGATAATCAATGATGGAACAATTGAAATCGTGCTTTTTTATCAGAAGGTGGCCATTTTCAACATCTATTTTGATTTTGTGTCGAAACTGACACATTCTATGATTATTATTTGTAGTTGCCGGCCATTTTTCTAAGAATAAGTTAGTATTAGGCAAAAAATTCAAGACACCTTTTTTGTTGTAAAATGTTTGGCGAGTCCGAAAATAACAGAAATTTATAGAAAGCCATTGGCGTTCTACATTTTATGACGAAAACGTCGACTAACTCAGGCCTAACTAAGCCACTGGCGGCAGATAAAAATTGGCTTTATATTAAAAATGCAGCTCTTTACCAACGTACCAAATAACTTGCAGAATGACCGAAAAAATCGCCCGTTTTTTCACAATTCGCAGAGAACTAAAGGAAATAGATAAAAATATGTTTTTGGTCTCAAATTACTCGTAAAAAATAAGATGAGCATAGCTTTTAGTTTTTTGAAAATTTTCAAAAATCACCCCTATTTAGGGGTTGAAAAGACGCTCAAAATGAAGAATTGAATAGGTATTACTAATAAATATAAAAACTATTATCATGTGAATTTTTCAATCGAATGATTCTTGATACAAAGATTTATTCTCATGACTGAAATAAGCATTTTGAATTAGAAAATCCACCCTTAAGCGCGCTCAGGGAGTGAAATCATCCCCAAAAATAGAGAATATCAGAAATAATTGTAAAATTCCAAAAAATATATATTAAGATAATTCACATCTAATAGTTTTTATATCAATAATTGGTAATATTCAAATTCTTCATTTTTGGCATTTTTTCAACCCCTAAGTAGGGGTGATTTTTAAAATCTTCAAAATACTAAAAGCGAGACTAAAAGCTATGGTCATTTCAGTTTTTTTCGACAAGTAATTTGCGACCAAAAACATATTTTTATGTATTTTTTTAATTCTCTGCGGATTGTGAAAAAACGAGCGAAAATCACAGGTTTTTTGCGGTCACTCTTTATGAACCTAACATTGACTGTTCCAATTTTATTTCAAATATTAATATATTTTTTCAAATTTTCGATACCCTGTATCTCGGAATCTATGCCACTTCCGGCCATATGTTTATAGGAACTTGTTTTCTTTAAATACCATAAGAAATTGTGTCCTGAAGTTAAGGACCGTACTTAGGAAACTTAGCACATTTGAAAAAGATGTTAACGTTTTGAAAATAGTGTTTTTTGTATTTGTCTGCTTTTTTCAATAAAATTTTTGATTAGGCAAAACTATTTTCATAAAAATAAGCCTTATAAGAGTTTACTAATTTTTTCACAGGTGGCAAAACAAACAAACAAATAATGAAAACATATAAAGGGTGTCCTACAATTATTTTGGCAACTAATTAGAAGAATTATTAATTAGAATTATATGTAGAAGATTTTAAAGAATTTTTTGTTTGTATAGCATTTTTTTTAATATATCGAGAAATTGCTATAGAATTTATATTTTTTCGTTAGTTACAGACGTCGCATTTTTCCCCATAGTTTTTTTAATAGTTATTATTTGTTTTTCAAGCAATCAAATCATGAAATCGTGATACGGGGGTTATTTTATTTTTTTTAACGCTGGGACCTGATTTCGAAGCAAAAGAAGGTACCTAACGGCTATCGCTCAATTTACATAACGTCATGGCCTACCTGAGAAGGGAACAAACCAACCAGGTAGGCCTACTGTTCACAATCCTAGGGGCAAACTGGTATGAAATCCTGCTAATACAGTGACAAATACATAGACTCTAAGCACGCCGACAGTCACCTTCATAAGCTGCAGCCCCCGTGCATCGCCGGCTCCCAGAACATCACAAAAATAACATAAGGTGCACCACTCCCTGCCTTCTAGACCACGTGCGGACCACGGCACACCACGATCACACGACAGACCGAAAATTCGCGGCCTGTTTCATTGACGAAACCCCAAAATTCCGAACGGCACAGAAACTGAGTCATATTCCAGGGAATACACAGCCATCCTGTCGATTGTAACGCTAACCGCGACCATAGCCTACTGAGTCGGTGGGACCGGCTCGAGCCCGCCGAACGTCAAGTCGGCCGTGCGTCTCCATTAGCCAGACGGAGACGGCGGTAGTTCCTCTGTGTCCCTCTGTTCGAGTCGCCGAGTTGTAGGAGGAGCGACGGAGACGGACGACGAAGCCCGGACAGCGAGAGAGAGAGACGAGCGAGTGTATCGGCGCCGCGCCGGTGATCGTGGGGCGCAACGGACGCAGGCGCCGCGACGCTGGTCCCGGACCGTCCATTCAGGCAGATGGGTTGGCAGGCAGATGGATTGCCGGGGCATCGGAGCGGATGATACGGACGGGATTGTAGTTTTACAGGTGTTCGGGTACTGGGTGACCTGGTTAAGGTTTGGGGAAGGTGGGAAGAAACATTTGTTGAAATTAAGGACACGCATAAGTGCCATTGTAGCAGGCGGTAGCTCGTTCTGCGGATCCATATGACTGGGTGCGATTCCATAGGTGTATCAGTTTAAAGGGTCCAGTTTTACACTTTCATCACTTTTTTAGGACATAATAAACATCTTCGACACATATTTTTGTTAAAGAACTGCACATATCCGCTTTTCTTGCTCAAAAACCTTTATACGCATTGCTTCACATACAACGTATAGTCTGGATTGACGTGAAATTTGAACTGTAGCTAGGGAATAGCCCAAGAAACAAAAGTTACATAGTGCCGATGTGTGCTTTTACCCTAGGGGTGGATGCCACCCCTCCTGAAGGGTGGGAAATTTTTTATTAAAAATAACGAAGTGACGAATTCTAAGCAAAAATTGTTCTATAAGAATTTTTTGTACAGTAAATACTTTTTGAGTTATTTGCGCCTAAACATGTTCGCTTTTAGCCCAAAAAATGCACGTTTTTGAACCATTTTTCGCGAATATCTCATAAACTACAAGTTTCATTTAAAAAATGATAATAAGCAAAATGAAGGTAATTAAATAGCAAAGATATTGCTTTTTCTTATTTTTGCAGATGGTATAGAACCCGAGTTATGACTCCCAGAAATTGAAGTCAATTTCGAAGATAGTTATAATCGAAACGTTCAACGTTCTGTAGCAGAAAAATTAAAGGTTTTTCGAGGAAAACTTATCTATATAAATAACACCTATTAAAGTTCTTGAAAAGACCTTTAAATTGAGTGGTGGTAGAAGTCATTAGCATGAAAACTAATGAAGTTACAATGAAAATAAAACGATTGTCTTGATTTTTGAGAAAAAAAAATCGGTATTAAAATTAATGACTTGACGGAAAAAAAATTAAATCTATTCTTTCTGCAATTTACTTTATTTATGTATTAACAGTTGATTCTGGGAATTTGAACGATTTTAGAAGCCTAAATTTAAAAAAAAATATTTCATTTACTTTTGAATAAAATTTTTCATTTTTTAAAAATCGCATTTTTTTCAAAATATTTCAAAAACTAACAAAGTTATAAAAAAAATGATAGAATAAGAAATTGTAGGTTTTTTCTTACTGAACAATTTGTTTTTTTTTAATTTTTGTAGGACAAAATTTGACTTGAGTTATGACCATTAGAAGCTCAAAACTAAGCTCCAAGACTGTCTTTCCTGAGCCCTTTTAGCTTACAAATCTAAAAAACGAAGGGCTCAAAAAAACTGCAAATCACAGAACTCAATGTTTTAAATTCCCTACAAAATGGTTTTTTTAGTAAATTTATAACTTTAAAATTATAAAAGTTATGGTAAAAAAAATTAATCGCATTTTTTCGGTAAAATTTTCGGTGTGGGTAAATTACCATCATTTTTGTGTATTTTAAAGCACTTGTGAACTGATTTGAGTAAGTATACTAATAATATACATACACACACGTATCCATTTATAATGTATATAATTTTTTTTTTATTTGATATAAAAATATTAAGAATAAATTCAATAAAATTTAAAAAAATAATTATATCATCATACTCACACATAATTTTTAGAAAATTTTTCTATAACGGGTAGGGTTTTCTATGAGGTGTAGGTCTTCCATAAGGGTTTTTTGAGTGGCTGAAAAGTTGCAATATATCATAGATCATTTGAAAACCAATAAAAAGTTCAACATATGCATACCATTAAAACATATCAAGCTTTCAATAATATTTTATTTTATTATAAGGGATAGTTTTTAAGGGTTGCAACTTTGTAATGATTCGTAAGCTTCCTAATGAATATCAGAAGAAATGCAATACATTGTGAATGCACCAAAAGAATATTTTAAACTGTTAAAAACATTTTTTTTTTCTATTTCTTTTTTGGCCATGGAAGGTTAGTTTTTAAGGATTTTTAAGGGTTGAAAAGTAATTAAATTTCATAAATTATATTAAAAAACATGAAACGAACTTTATCCAACATATTTGAACATGAATTGAATCTTTAAAATACGTAAATCTGCGATTTTCGCATTTTTTTCAAACAAGGGTAGTTTTCACCCCCAAATAGAAAAAAGCACACATCTAGACAATATAACTTTTGAAGTGGGGAATCAGATGAGCTTGTATGCAAATTTTCAGGAAAATCCATGCTATCTGGAAAAATTGGGGGCTGTTACTTTATTTTCGCCTTCAATGTCTGGACTAGTACTGGTCTTTTAAATTATATGTATTTAATTTGTGAATCACAGTGTCACTGACCTCTGACATAGACCTAGTTCATCTGAACTATATTACTGTCACTAGGAACAGTAGAAATGGACGCATTTAGGAAAGTTAAAATGTTAAGAAATATGGCATGTTTCCACTTTTTCTTTCTTATTCAGCTTCAGAAGCGAATATTAAATTAATCCAAAATAAATAAAATAGCAACAAAATTAAATCGTGAACAGTTTAATTTTAAGCAGAATCCCATCATGTTCTGAACGCTCCCGATGGATAATGCCGCAGGCTAGCCACAGCTGTGCAGTTGTTATACCATGTCTCCGCATTTGAAAAGCGGCAGCTGCAAATTGACTTCACACCTGGTATGATATGACGCGATGGTAAATGGTTTGTTACAATTTTATTTTAGTTTTTCAGTTTATATGTTAGGTTAGGTTCGTAATGTATGATATTATAAAAAATCATGTATACGAATCAAGAAACAGTTGATATGGTTAGAACCTGCTGTTTTCCCAGAGAAAACGAGTTGACGAAATACTTTTTGGTTGTTTTTACCGGCCGTCCACCCTGTATACGACCGAGTTTTGAGGGTTCCGAGAACTGCGATTCATCAATCCGCCGTCTCGGCGCTCGTTGAAGCCCAAGAACGGTTTTTTGCTTATTTACCTTTGGAAAAGTTCCCTCGAATCCCTCCAGAAAATACGGGCGTGGAAATCCCTGTTTTTCCAACATTTATTTTTAAGAGAACGTAATCTAAACGGCACGCTGTTATTCACCTCATAATATTAGGAATGCTCTTACGTGTCTCGACCCCCGCAGTATCACCGGCGTAAACACATTTAAAATGTATTGAATCGCAGATCTAGAAGGCGAAAAATCTATCACCAATTTCTCAGTCTCATTTCTTTATTTTTGTTGACATATAAATAGTCCGACCCTTCCTTTACCTACGCCACTGTGGTGAACAAAATTAATTCTCAAACAGTGTTTTTTTCCAAAATTGTTCCGAGGTATATAAGCGTAAAAATGTTGACATTTACACATGGGCGTAGCCAGGAGGCAGAAGGGTCGCGGCTCCCCCCCCCCTAATTGTTGCTGCATGCCGTAAGTTTCAAAAAGTGTTTATGTTTTGAAATTTTATTTCGGTAGGTCGCTGATTGCTTGATTTTTTTTTATAATGAAACGAAAATGTGTTTAGGTTTTGAGTTGTGTTTTTTTTAGAGGTTTTCATAGAATTTACAACCCTGGGCCTACTCCTAGCAATTATCCTAGCTACGCCCATACATTTACAGTAAATACATTTGACGTCTATCATAGAAATATGATTATTAGAGTTATTTTCCATAATAGACACTTGAGGAGCTTGTAGAAAAGAAATATGTACTTCTAAATATGACGTACAAAGTATAGTTGTTACGATCTTTGGAACCGCATAAAAACATTTAACTCATCAATTCTACGGAATCCATAGACGTCCAGAAAAATTTTGCCCTGTCTCGTCTAGGTATACTATATTCCAGACGACACTAATTGTAACAAGATTTCGCAGCGTTGTCAACTTAACATATCTAGTTATTTACCAAAGTCAGTTTAATATCAAAGTGGTGTCGCGGGAAAATTTAAAATACTTTATAGATAGTTCTCATTAAATAAAATAATACTAAAGTAATAAAATGAATGCATAATGACATCCAATAATAATAAATTAAGCGTAAAATTTTGTGGTACTTTTTCTTGTTTTTTTTTTATGTAAATGTAACGTAAAATTAATTGTATATCACGATCTTATGTTTTCCACAAATACTAATTTTAAAATCACAAAAAGTCATCTGCTAAACTACTAACTTTTACCAAGTTATAACTGAATTGGTGCAATAAGTATTAAAGACTAAAAACGTTTACTGAAATATTGAGAGAATATTTCAATCAACACCAAAATATTTTTTTTAGGTTAGAAAGAATACACAAGGTATATTTTTTTTACCGTGGCAATATTCCTTAATGATTATCTTAATATATACCTAAAAATGTTAATGTACTTAGGTAAAACAACAAGTGTCTGGTATCAGGAATTAAAAGGTCGATGAAGAAAAAAATGAGAGGGCAGTGCAGATGAATAGTTCCGAAGGATCAGTTATTGCAGTTTGACAATGTTTTCACAACAATCAACCCCTGGCTGATAACACCGCTCCATTTTTTTTTAGAAAAAGTGTAATATTAAATGCAAATTAAAAGACTTATAATAGTTAGATTTTTATTTAGATTCATTTACAGAAATTCTAGACTTACTGCTATACAAAATGTTTACTAATAAATTTTTCTGATGGTAACAGAAAAGCCAATGTATGTAAACAAAAGCAATAACATTTGGTAAAAATTATACAAAATATAAATCAATATACTCAAGACGTGGAGTGTAGATGTGGAAAAAAATATATATGTAAACAATATTTATGTTTGTCTTATATTCAAAATATACATAGTAAAATGTAGAAACAAAAAAAAACTATTCTTTTAATGATAAAAAATGTATGATATGTAAGTTAGAGACGCTTTCATTAGCTGTAAAAAAACAAAACAAATAAAAATATGAACGAATTGCACTTTCCTTAAGTTTTTTTATAATCCATAACTATTAAAAAATAAACAAATGAACCTTATTTAAAGTGAGGTTATTTTACCTCCACCAGAAACTGGTGAAACTCAATTGATACCAACTAAATTTAAACAATAAAATTTGGTAAGCAACTAAATTCTAATTCAATTTATATTGGCAACATTGCGAAATCTTGTTACAATTAGTGTCGTCTCTATATTCCGAGTTATATTATAGTATTTCCGAAGTCAGTTGAATATGCAAAAAAAAACGTCTGGTAATAAAATTTAATGAGTTTCATAGGCGTCCTTAAAAAAATTTTCCGCTAAACCTTTAGGAACTTGTATCCCTGGGTGGTATGTGCGTTCTTTGGATACATTTTTAAATCAGATTTCATTTTTATAAAAAATCGTGATTTATTGCAATTTTCGTAATAATTAACAATAAATAAAACGTAACATTTGCGTATAAAACAATATAAAACAAAAGTATGAAATAATTTGGAACGCAACCAAGATTCGATAAGGTTATTGAACTGCATGGTGCCTGGGTTGACATTCGATCACACAGTACGTTGATTCCGCAGGGGGTTTTGTAGCGATGTCCGCGTCAGAATCAGAGAATTGGTGTTTTGGAATTACGTCCCTCTGTGGATTGTCAATATCTCGAAAGAGTTGTCAGTCTGTAAATCGTTTTGATTAAATGTTACCCTAAATCCGTGTTGTAGCTCGAGTTTCGAAGGTGAGGTAAATTTGCTGCATACTACTGAAATAAGCAGGCTATAACGAGTTATCAATTTCAAAATATAAATTAAGTTAGTAAAATCAACAATTTATCCAACCTGTAAAAAATATTGCCATTAGAACACTCGTAAATCAGATCCTACACATGGACTATAAAATATGAATTAGCTTGTATTTGAAAATAGTGACACATCTGCTTTTTGTAATACCTATAAATAAATAAATATACCTACCAACCTCTCGATGAAATCAGACGATTACTTAAGTAAATACATGTTACATAACGTGTAACATCCGCTTAACACGCATATGATGTTTATCAAAGCCACATGCAGTGGGGTTATACGGGGGGAAGTTGAAATATTACAGCCAATGTTCATAAAAAATGCGGATAGCGAAATCAGTTTTATGAAATATTGATAGGTACTCCATTTCTTAGATTTTTTCGCATAGAATCCAGTGGCGTACTTATTTGTTTATAATTCTAAAAAGTTTTCGACATACATCAAAGCTAGTTTTTTTCGTGCATTTCTCAAAAATTAAAAAAGTGATTATTGTTTTTTTTCTAAATTAAGAAAAAGAATAGAGCATAACATCTTCCTTTAACTAGACCATGGTTAACTACTATTTCCGTTAAAACAACACACAAAAAAGTAAATACTTGAAATGAACCTAATCAGCTTGTGTTGAGTAATTCCTAGTCTCATATATCCGCAAGAAGATATTTATTTGAAATGAAAAATATATATTTTTGTTTGTAGCAAAAGATATTCTTCATTTAATAGCGCCATAGTTCAAAATAAAACTAAATGCATCATTTCAAATAATTTCCACTTTTGTTTTGAGAAAATCATATTCTCACATTGATTATAATTTATTCAAATAGAGAAAATCTAACAAGCACTTCAATTCTATCATTTACTCAATGTGAATATACCGATATCTTATGTAAATGATATTCGTTTACTTGATCCGAGAAATTTACATGGTTTAGATATAATATTTTATTGGCTCTCTTTAAATTACAGAAAGTATTAATTTGAATAGAAAAAATATTGATATAAGCTAATCGATTATTCTACACAAAGACTTTCCGACTCAGTACGAATTTATGATGTATTTCCAACAAAAAATAAAAGAAATAGCTTTAAGTTGATGGTAATGGTTCCCTTGAAATCAAATAGTGTTTTTAACGAAATAGATGTTTACATCAAATAGATTAAACCAAATGTTCATAGTGATAAGAACATATATTTATAGTATATAATTATATACCTATATTTACATATGTACATAAATACATTTACACTGGATATTTCGATTATTCCAAATTGTTCCAAAATGCCAATATCGCTGTTTGGGAAAGTTCTTTCAAAGTCCAAGTTAATCTGAAAAAAACACTATATGAAACAAAACCAAATAAATCAAACTCAAACAAAGCTTAATGTTATACAGAAAATAGTTAAAACTATACACAACTTAATTTTTGTAAAATGCATAAATGTTAAAGTATTGGGAATATTACAAAACGGGCAAATTTGACTTAGTAAATTTGAATTTTTAATCAAAATGAAGTAGTTTTTCAAATAATAAAAAAGCGACAACTTTTTTATGACAACACTTGGGAAAATTCATATATTAAATATCTTTACAAATGATTTTCCGGATAATTTAAATAACTAGAAGTTGATGGGTTAAAAAGTTAATAATATAAATTTAGGGCGAAAAGTATTATTATTAGAGCAGGATTTGGACTTACCTAAAAATATCTGCACGGTTTCACTAGAAAGTCTCCAATCTGTTACCTAGTAATTGCTCCATACTTGCTTTAACTGGTTGTAAAAAGCTTAATTAAGTACACTTTTATACTCTAACTCTTAAAAAACCGACGTTCTTGCTGTAAACATAAACGCTATTGTACTCTGTAATGCATAGGTATATTTACAACATGCAGTTACTTACCTATGTGCAAAATGCAAATGGCGGCGAATAATGCTAAACTAAACAACGAAACGTTAAGTATGAACAGGGTTGCCACTAGGTCGACACGAAATTACTGACGAAACTTGATTGCATTCCTTACATTTCCTGGCAAAACTTAATTATATTATTACTTGCAATTCCTGGCAATTTAATAGTTTAATCTATTATTTTAGTGATTATTACCTTTGTCTTAACCGTCGTATCCCGTCAGTGTATAAATAGCTATCACTATCACTCTGTAACCTGTAATATTAAACATTAAACAAGGATCGCTGCCGAGTGCCAAGTGTGACAAAATATAATAGTAAAGAAGCATGATACATCGTCATCTAGCGGTGATATCGTGAATCGAAATTCTTAAAACTGATTAAAGTAATCTCTGTGCTCTGTGATGCTTATTTATGATCTTTTAATAACAAATGCAATAATGCAAATGTTGGGGGTTATTTGCAAATCGACATCCCTGAAAATGTTGCTCCCCTGGCAAATTTCTGACGTTAAGTGATTCCTGGCAAATTTACTGGCAGGACTCTTTATTCCTGGCAAATGCCAGTAATTACTGGCAAAACGGCAACCCTGAGTATGAACTGCTGAACAGAAAAGGAAAAGGGAAAAGACGCGAGCTTCAGACAAACGAAACATCTAGAATACGTTGCCTCGGCTAACTTCGCAAAATGCGCCGACGCACTTCATCGTGCCCTCCCACACCTGCATTCAATCTACGCAGTGTCTCACGTAAATGGTTTTACTGGGTGCGCCCGATAAATTTGGAATGAATCAAATTTTATATTTTACGGAATAATAATAATAATAATAACTTCTCATGAATTTTATAAAGTAAATATACATATTTATTTTGAGTGGAAGGTGGCAATTCTTTGCAAGATGCAACCGACATTTTATTAAAACTTCATTTAATTATTTGTTTGTATCAATTTGCTAGATGGTACATACTTGTAAAAGATTCCTTCAGTGTTATATTTTAATTATTATAAATTTGTAAGTTTATTATTGAATAACAAAAAAGTAATACCTAAAGCCGAAAATACCGATTTTGGTCTATTATTATGCTTTTGTATTTTTATATAGAGAGATTATTACTAATAAAGAAAATATTATCAATGTGAATTAATGTAGGTACTTGTTTAATATTTCTATATCAATAATTTATTTGCATCTCGTTGAGGAAATTAGCTATTATTGTTAAAGGAATCATATTATTAGAGAAATAAAAATATCTTTTTAGACTGAAGCTAGTTTCTTTTCATCAAGAAACAAGTGGATGTAAAATAGAGAGCCACGTATTCATTTTAATTTCCCAGATCTATTTCAATTACGCTCTGTTAAATACTCAAATTGAGAATATATTATTTCCAATGAACTAATATTCCAAGAACATCAAGAACTACATTTAAGAAACATCGTTTTTTCAATTTAATGATAGTTTCTTTCCATCAAGAAACAAGTGGATCTAAAATAGTGAGCTTCGTATTCATTTTAATTCCCCAGATCTATTTCAATTAAGCTCTGTTAAATACTCAAACTGAGAATATATTATTCCCAATGAACTAATATTCCAAGAAAATCAAGAACTAAATTGAAGAAACATCATTTTCTTAATTTAATGATATTTTCTCCGTTTGATACTATTGTTTATTTAAAAACTTGAGAAAATCTGCATTCTCTCTTTGAATATTTACTTTTTTGTGTGAATGTAGCTTTGAAAGTCATCCAAATTTCCAAACTTTTCCCAGAAAAACGGCCAATATTTGTGAAAATCTCAGTTTTCTGTCTTTAATAATAACTACTTGCTCTTTTAAAATGAAACTATTTGGAGGTCAACGAGATACAAACTTTTTATTTCACAATTCAACTACAAGTTCTGAGACGTTTCTAAGAGAAGATTGTATATTGCCAGTCAGTGTCTTAATACACTCAATTTTGCTCAATAATGTATCTATTTCTGTCCACACCTAATTGAGTGAAATTTCCACTCTATTAGTATGAGTACAACTGAGTGAAACTATTGCATCAGAAATGCGTGAGTTTTACTCAAACCCGAGTTGCTGCTAACTATCAATTGAGTGAGAGACATTTTTAGGTCTCGATTAAAGGAATTGATGAACTGATCGGACGAATAGATTGCCGTAACCTATATTGTACGTTACAAATACGTAATTATAGATAACAATCTAACTATCCGGTTATTTAACCAAATATTAATCGAGTCTTAATATATTGTCTTTAATTATTGTAATTAAATCACTGCATTTAATAACCAGCTAAACCAATACTTGTCCAACTCCAAAGCACACCATACGCCATACTGCTATCCACCACACCACGATCACTAGATAACCTAATGGGACGATGGGAACAGACAAAGACAATGCATCAGAGTGAAAGTACTCAGTTCTAGTTTCAATATAATCACAAATGAGTAAAATGATCAAACTGCCGAATATCGAGTGAAAGAAAATGTTCTCAATAATTTCACTTAATGGATTAGCACCACTTTCACTCACATCGATTTTTTTTACACTGTTCGATGTTAATGAATTGCAGCTTCAAAATCCTTGAAAGATGAATTCCTTCAATTTAAAATATTAGTAAAATTTGGATTCCCCTCGTATCCTCCTATTTACAAAGAGTCAAACAATTTTATAGCTTTATCCAGGTATTTTGAATGGAGGTGCACAACATAAAAACGCCAGCCTCCAGAGATGTTTACTTCACTGAGATCATTAAATTGTTTATACAGAACGTCGTGTTCAAGTTGTCTCTCGACATAATTACTTACCCTTAAGAGCTCCTCGAGTGGATAGTAACGATCTGGCTTCCTGGAATGTACTAAATGCGTCCGGTTTTGGAAATTTCACACAGCACTGACGTGCGAGTAATATTTTTATTAAAGGAGCATTTTTATTATATTATATCACTTATCATTTTTAGTAATTTTTTACTAAAGATTGTTTCTCGTTTTTCGTTATGATCATACTTGAAAAATATATTTTTATTCAACGTTTTTCTTTCATGTATATGCAACCAGAAAAACACGTCTCGTTTCAGATGCTTATGTTGGGTTGCATAAGGATTACAAACGCGTAGCTTGAAAATGTGACTTATCGATGGCATTGATTGAAATTATGTAATGAATTTTTGGTTATAATATAGGAAATTGTAGGAGGAGTACTGCTTTTGTTGATATATAAACTTCCTAAGCTCGTTAAATAATAACATACATAGTTAAAGTTTAATTAAACCGTAAAAATAGTAGGAACAAGTAACAGTAACAGTTTGAAGTAAAAACCTTGAAATTGTTAAAGATCTGCATATAACTTGATGCATTATTCATATCAGCATAACGTTCCCTAATTTATACCTACCGTTTGCATTGTTTAGATCGATGGTATCAGTAATAATTATTATTGTACCTGGTAATACCTGTTTTACCAAGTATAGCTAATGCAACTGGTTCTAATGTCTTATTCAACACAAAGAAAAAAATATGTAACTAACTGTTGTACAGGGATATCCACATAACAATTTGCACACCTTATATTTTTTGAGCTTCCATCCAAAAAAGAATAGTGAAGGAAATTTTCAAAGAAATGTATAATAAAATTTACAGTAAAATTTCGACATACTGGAAATGAACGTATAGTCCAGTCAATGACCATTTTCCCGTATAATTTTGCCAAACAGCACCGATTTTCATAAAAATTTGGATTTAGGTTCTACTTACCCTCTACTTCAAAGTTGACCTTGTACCAGGAGTTGCTTTTACCCTGGGGGTGGATGCCACCACTTCTCGGGGGTGAAAAATGTTTCATTGAAAAGAATGGGGAATATTTTTTTATAGAACTTTTGTTCTATAAAGTTTTTTCTGAAAGTCAATACTTTTCGACTTATCGCGAGTGGAAGTGTAAAATTTTTAACCAAAAAAAAAACATTTTTTCAGACAGTTTTTCGCGAATAACTCAAAAATTAAGTATTTTATCAAAAAAATCCTTATAAAAATGTAGCTTATAAAAAAAAAACAAAAAGAATGGTGTGTTTATGGTGCCTGTAGACCCAATACAAGCGGAGTAATAGCTTGAAGGTTGGTTCTTATTCGTCAAACGCCAAAATTGAAAGTTTGAACATGAAATAACCAAAAACCAATGCATTTTTCAGGGGATACTCATAGAACCTTTTTTAAAGTGCTTGAAAAAACCTTTATTTTTACTTTTTATAAAAGTCCCTAGCATCAAACCTAAGCGAGTCGTGACGAAAATAAAGTTGGTCCGTATTTTTTTCGGCGACAAAAAACGTGAAAATCACCCCCTAATTACCACCCCAATTGAAAATAATCCTTACCACTTTACAATTTACTTTATTTATGTACGTGTAATTTGGTTTAGAAGTTTGACCGGTTTAAAGTGCTTAGTTTTGAAAAAAGTTGAGCTTGAAGTGATAAGGGAATTTTTGTATTTTTGGAATAAATTATTTTTTCTTCAAAATAACTCAAAAAGTATTAATAATACGCGAAATTTTGTAGAGTACAATACTGTAGATTTTGCTTTTTTGAAAATTTTGTTTTTTTTTCTGTAGGATAAAAATTAAGTAAGATATGGCTGTTTAAAATTTGCATATGTTCGTAAATAGCAACTTGTTCAAGCCCTTTCAGATCAAACCCTTACAAAAATAAGGGCTGAAAGAAAATTTAACTTATTTGATCTTATAGCCCTTGAAAAAAACTACAAAATGGTTTTTTGAAGGGATTGATAGCATAAAAACTAAGCGAGTTACGGGTAAAAAACCAATCACATATTTTTGCAGATATCAGAACACGTATATTGGAAGTATTGATGAATACACATTATAGCTACCTACTATATTTTTGGAATAGAAATAGGAATTTTAGGAATGGAATAGAAAAGGAAGACGAGAGTGAAGATGTTATTTGCAATAAAAAAAAGTTTGTTATAAAAATAAAGAAATTAAAATCCATATAAAAATAAAATTCTTATTTTTTTAGTAGGGTTTTTTTTTTAAGGTTTGATAAAATAAATACATTACATTTTAAATAATAAAAAGATTGTATTATATTTTGGAATAAAAAAATTTTTTTAACATAATTGTTGGATTTTTTTTTGCAAGGGGTGGTTTTTATAAGTGTGGAAACTTATAAATAAATAATT
>NW_019416692.1:307457-341084 GCF_000390285.2 Anoplophora glabripennis | reverse complement strand
TAGTAGGCCTTAGTTTTAAAAAATACTGGACGCCGCTTGGCCCCAAAATACACCTTTCCGCCCTCCACATTTCAAAAAAAATTTCGTCAAAATCGCTCCATAAATAAAAATGTTATGAGGGTGGCTCGCTTTCAAATGGGTCACTCTGTAGGTATATTACTTTTAATTATAGTATCAAAATCAACAACAACAGCAATAAATATTTTACTTAATATATCAAATTATGCACTAGTCATTTCTAAAGTTAAAGAAAATAACTGTTGTCGCAGTTAAATGTTATCACCTGCCACAGTTATCGATTTACATCTGTTTCACTTTGATATCTCAACTAATTAAAGAATATAATGTGCAGTTAATCGCAGGTAATCACTTGTCCAGCGCTTGTATTTTATCCTTAATTTTTTACCAGTCGATAAAGTTGTCTACACATTGTATTTGTGTCGAGAATGAAGTTTTTGCAGAAAGACCTATTATTTTTAGGCTTATTGTTAGTGCGGCGCGGAGTTTAACAGGACCGTAGTCAGACTACGAATGAAAACATTATGTTTACAGAAACATGTTGCAACATAGTACTATTACCAAAGAGCAAGGCAAGGCAAGTGGAGGATAAAATAGCTATATAAATTTAAATGACGCCACTTACCAGATAAACCTTAGTGTTGAGACAAGGCTTCCGTGGCATATTGGAAGGAGTTAAAATATATTACTACGTGCTTTTCTAAGCATTACTTCACTTTTTCCCCCAGCTAATGTTAATGTAAATTATGTTACTATTTATAAATAGTTCTTTAAATACACACGGCGAATACAATTTACAGCAGACGTAAAACAGAAAGGTATCCACGCGACATCAACTACTATAATTTATTTTAATTTTTTTAAAAGTAATTTAAGAAAATTAAATAAAATTGCTTAAATAATAATCAATAAGTACATGTGTGTAGGAAAATATAAATTTATTTTCGGTATGTAACAATGTACAAAAATTATAATTGGCAAAGCTACTACGTGCTATTATCACATTGGCAGTATTTTCAGTTATTAACTGTGACTAATTTTTGAGGTATTTTAATATTTGCCACTCCCTCCAATGGACACACTAGAGTAACTGCTAGCTCCGCCGTGACCACCTCCATATCCTCCTCCAAGAGAGATCGAACTTCCATGACCACCAAGAGACAAGGATCCTCCACCTAGAGAACTTCCATGTCCAACAGAGATTGAGTTGGAGTAACCTCCTCCATAACTTCCTCCATAACCGCTTCCATAACCGCCTCCGATTTCTCCGCCAAAACCACTTCCAATGCCTTCTCCAATACCACCGCCAATACCACCTCCAAATCCACCTCCAAATCCACCTCCAATTCCACCTCCAATACCACCGCCGAAGCCTCCTGCGCCACCTGCTCTTCCTCCACCTCCTCCAACAAACACAGGCTGGGCGACTGGCACTACAATGGTCTGGGGCACTCTAACAGGGACTGGTTGGGCAACGGTTACTGGATAGGGTTGTGGTACTGGAACACCAACAGGTTGAGCAACTGGTACACGTACTGGAGTGGGGATAGCGACTGGTACAGGGCGTCTTTCAATTACTGGGTAGGGCCTTGGTACTGGTACGGGTTGAGGTACTGGTACGGTAACCTGAGAGAAAAGGTATTCATTAACGGAATCTTTAACAAATTAATAATTAGTTAATGTTGATATATTCTGCTTAATGTTATGTATCTACGAAGTTTAATATTGTTATTTAACTGCATCTCAACATTTATTTAATTTCATAAAGTTTACTGTTATAAGTACTTGAATATAAAGTAGCGTGAAACTGAAATTACTCACAGGTACTGGCCTAGGTACAGGTACTGCCACAGGTTGAGCAACAGGGACAGGTACTCTTCTAGTAACGGTAACAGGGTAAGGTTGTGGCACAGGAACTGGAACGGCTTGACTGATGGTAGTAACAGTAGCGCCGCCGCCTCCTCCTCCTCCGGCTCCACCACCGAAACCGCCTCCGAAACCACCTCCAGCTCCGCCACCGAAACCACCTCCAGCTCCACCACCGAAACCGCCTCCTATTCCGCCACCGAAACCTCCTCCATTGCCACCTCCAAAACCACCTCCATGTCCACTACCAATGCTGATAGGGCCACCGTCTAAACCTCCGCTATGTCCTCCAAGGGAGATACTGCCGCCTCCAAATCCGCCATGAGAACTGCCAATGTCGCTGTCGAAGATCCCACGCTTCTCGTTCTTATTTTTAGTAGCCTCGCCGCATGCGACTGCTAGTATCAAAGATGCTACCTAAGAAGATAAGATAGAGGATAGGATAGGTTAGCATCATTTCCATTGTATTACTGCTTTTATCTGAAGGATAAGCAAGTTTTTATATAACATTAATTTTGAAATCTTTTTCAGCAAAGTTTCTACATGCGTATCAAATATACCCCAATACCATATTATCTGTATATACTATTTTCAGTTGTTTAATATCTTGAATGTCCCTTAAAGTTACCATAATTATGATCCCATTTCAACACAATGTAGATGTTATTCTAAAGAAGCCATCGATAACAAGTTAAATGGAGGAGCAGAAAATTCCTAAAGATAGAAGACCAAATATTTTGTTCTTGAATTTAGTGATAGTAGTTGTCAAAACAGTTTTTTATATTTTTTTTGGACCTTTTTCCTGTTTATGTCCAAATTCTCCCAATTTGATGCTAAATCATCAGCATAACTTATGATATATTATGAACAAAACTGACCTCAAAACTGTACCTAGTTATATGCCACACTTCGCTGTCTCTGCACGAGTTCTTTTATTGTTTATTTCTGTGTGTTAAATTCTATTTCTTAAATATGATCCACCGTTTTTGTTAAGTCAATAGATACTGTTCTTTTATTTCCGTCATCTAAGACTTCAAACATTTTACTTGTAGGGCAACAGCAATTTTACTATTCAAAAAACCTTTTCAGAAACCAAATTGGAGCTGGATATTATGTTGTAAGGTATAGGTTTAAGTTACAGACTAATTTTCGCTATATATTTAAACATATTACTTTTTGTTAAGGGTATTATAACAAAATTGATTAACTTATTTAACATTTTTAACAAATACAGAAGTATCTTTACTGTTTATGTCTTTAAAATATTCATAAATATGTTCGGTTCAATTTTTACATTTCAGATAGAACGAATTTAAAATTTTTCAGTTAAATTATTCCAAGTGATAAAACATTTATCAATTGTATAGTCCATACTTACAAAATCTTCTTATTAAAACATTATGAAATTATAAATATTAAATAACTTATTCAGCTAATTATTACTTCACTTTACGCACTGTTAACACTAACAATTAATGATGGAATTATTAATTTTAAAGTATTTCCTTTCTCTATTACAGAAATGATAAAACTTACCAGAATCACTCTCATGTTGGTGTTACTCGTGGGAAGAAGAATGAAAATGATAACTTCTCCACGGGGTGGAGGGTTTATATACCAATGTGGGGGTCCTTGCAAAGGCATTCAATGAACACGTTTAAAAATACCGAACTTTCACCGGGAGCATCCAACATGTGCACCATTTTCGTGTGGCTTGGCTGAATACTCATTAGTGTCGAAAAGTGCATATACAACATATCTTGAATATTATCAAGGAATTCTTTTGAATGAAATGCAACCAAGGAAAAGCTTCCACTTTTATGCAAAGGCTGAGTATTCTAACAGAACGTCAATTTTTAATAAGACACAAGACTGTCCAAAAAGAGGATTGCAGAATCCCTATCATGTTACCATTCAGAGATAATCAGCAATCCTATTATTTATCTTTCAGAAAATGATGGCAGTTGATCTACGGGAAAGTACATTTTCAAAAATATCTTGTATAGTGATTTAAATTCATCGGGCAATAAATTAAAAAAAAATAATGAAGTACAGGGTGTTTCTGAAGTAAGTGCGTTCCTTGAAAAGGGTAATAGAGGGCACGAAAGTGAGCAGTTTTTATTAAGTAATTGATGGTCTAAATGCTTCTGTTCTCGAGAAAATTAATTAAGAAAATTAACTATAAATGTAAGCCGACCCTTTGCATCTTGTGCACGTGCGTTGTGTGTTGCACTATCACTTACTCGGCGTATAAAACTAACAATGCCGTGTACTACGGGAACAATTATTACACCTCTATCATTACATAGGGTTCAGGCATAAAATAACAATGATTTTATGTGGTTTTGACATTAAATAGCATAAGTTCTGCATTTTACAAGAAAGATGCTTTTTACGGATGAATATTTTACTAGAGACGGCATACCTACTAAATTTTCACAACATTAACTATTGGTGTGATGCAGATCCTCACATTGTACAGAAATCTTTGTTCCAGCAACGGTTTTCAGTGAGTGTGTGGTGTTTTGGTGATAAAATTTTGACCGTTGTTTGGAAACATGTTTTTTAGGAAACAACTTTGAATAATTTTTGTAAAGCATATCGTCTCTTAGTAAGTAATTCGTTTATTCGTTTAATTTTTTTGTTAAATGAGATGTGAATAAATGTCAGCTTTAAATTTTTTTAAAACTTCATGTGATAATTCTTTTTCAGTTTAAAACGTAATGCTTTAGACCTGTTTAGATCAGTTTGTTAATAAAAATTGCTTATTTTCATACCACGCCCCTGCAGTAGGTTTACTTTGAGGGATGTAAGTATACTTTTATCTTTCTTTGCTAGATGAATTTAATGTTAACAAATGTGTTTTTCAGGTTAACGCCTCTGGAAATGTGAGAATGCTGTGGACTTTTCGCGAACCAATATTTTTACAAATAGTACCGTGAAGGGAGGTTATATTCTACTAACCATCTTATTGATGCGACAAAAGCCTGGCCTACTACGATTTTTTAAAACGGTCGTTCTTCCAGAAAGTGGTATTAGTGGTATTAGGCATTTTTTTTATCAAAAAGATAATATTGCCAGGCTGTTCAACACCCATCAAAATACCCATATACCAAATTTTATCTACAAATGTCTACTGAGTGTTTTTTATGGGGTGCCAACCTTCGAAAAATCAGACAACTAAAAATAATGATAAGCAGATCAAAGATTGCCATGAAAATGAAAACAATTACCAATCGGACAAAGAAAAAATACAGACACTATAAATTTAAGACTTTTAATTGCGGCCACAGTAAAATTAATAATTAACGTACTAAAAATGTAATGAAATAAAAATACTAAGTTAAATTTTAGTTTTCTAAACCAAACCTCTTACCAGTCGAATACATTTTTCCAGTCGTCTTCTTAAATTTAAAATGACTTTACATAGCTTTTATTCTGTATGGATAAATATTCTTCCCTAATAGGAAGATATTCTTATGTATAGTTTACCAATTATACTGAATGAATGAAAAAAAAGCTTTATTGCTGACATTTTTGACATTTAACTGTTACTGATAAACTAGTTAGTGTTATAAAGTAAGAATCTCTGGCAGTCATGCCACAATATTTATCTTCACAAGAAAAAATATAGATTATTAGATTACGGGGTGAAAATTTCCGCAGTTTTTCTTCTCAAAGTATCAGATTTTGGAATGAAAATAATCCTAATTTTGTAATTGCAGCAAAGAGGCAGTATTCCAAGAAAGTTAATGTGTTTTGCGGAATATCAAAGCACAGGGTAATAGGTCCCTACTTTTTAAATAACTTAAATGGGGAAGCACCTCTTCAATTTGTAAATGAATTATGGGACATTATACGCGATATTCTTTTATTGGATACAAGAAATATTTATATACAGTTGGATGGAGCTCCAATCCATAACACTGTCGCAGTCAAATTGGCTTAATGACCAGTTTCTTAATAAGTGGATTGGGAGAAGGAATCCAGTAGTACAATGGCCACCAAGATCCCCTGATTTGTCCTCTATGGACTTTACCTTTGGGGGTTTTATAAACAAGGTTTATAAAAACAGACCAAGGAATTTGGATGACCTAAAAAATCCCATAAAACAAGCTTGTGCAGAAATTATTCCACAGCAGCTATGTAAAGTATTTTTAAATTTAAGAAGACGATTGGAAAAATGTGTTCGATTATAATTATTAATTATTAATTTTACTGCGGCCGCAATTAAAAGTGTTAAATTTATAGTCTGTATTTTTTCTTTGTCCGATTGGTAGGTACTTGTTTTCACTTTCATAGCAATCTCTGACCTGATTATCATAATTTTTTGTTTTTTTGTTTTTTGGAGTTTTACCTTCCCTTAAAAAAACAGATAATTAATAGACATTTGTCGATCAAAGGAATATGGGCATTTTGATGCGTGTTGAATAGCCTGGTAATATTATCTTTTTGATAAAGAATGCCTAATACCACTTTCTGGATAATAACCCTTTTAAAAAATCGTAGTAGGTCAGGTTTTTTGGTATCAATAAAATGATTACTAAAATATAACCTCCCTTCACAGTACTATTTGCAAAAAAATCACATTTTCAGAGGTGTTAACCTGAAAAACGGGACACACTGTCTACAGTGACACATGACAGAGTGTGGTAGGTATACATAGGAATGCCTACATTTTTACTGAAGCTTATTTTGGTCATAACTTTGTGGAATTTTGGTTATATGTTATACCTACCACTGCACCACAAGCTCTTGAAGTCAAAATGGTAATATTGGGAAAGGTTCTCTACGTAGGTACATTTTTCTACTGTTTCATGTTCATTGAAAATAAGTGAACATGCGATATTTTTAGTCACATTTTACTCGACTTTTGAATTAGTGATAAAATAATGGTAATTTATGTTTTTAATTGGCGTCTTAATACTATTTTAACAATGTGAATAATTATAGCTAATATATTCATACATCCGTTCAGTAATAGTTGTACCAACAATGACTTCCTATTGTAAAACAGGAATAAACAATCCCAATTTCCAAAATGGGAACATTTCTTTTCGTGCAAAAATTAAAACTATAAATGCCTCATTGGACGAGAACATATTTTGTTGTTAGTGGTGTGCAGTCGCCGAACGTCAAAATTACTTCAAACTTCTCATATGTAGTAAGAAGCATTACAGCTTTACTAAATTCGTCTTGTCTGCTAGATGCACAGATTAAGAAGTACATAAGTCCGCAATAGACATGGCAAAGATAGTAGATTTCAATTCAGGTAATTCAGGCAGGCACGCCTTTGCAAACATTTTACTTCAGTCTGGTAAATATAGTTTCTTAATGGAGGTTTCATATTACCTATGTATTTATATGAGCAAATTACCTGCTGCCCATCCGAAGCTCGCCTACAAGATGAATTTTGTCAAACTGTACACCAAGAAGTAAACATATGGCGTTATGGGAGAAAACTCCATTCCTCCAGAAATTCGACAACGCAATAAACTTCTTTTCTCTCATGTTGTCTGTGGCCGAGTGGTTCGATGCGTCAATACTAATATTATCGAGAAAAATGGCAAAATGTGATCGAATGAATCGTCAGCCACCTACGATTAATATGTAGAATTTCATAGGAATCACGAATAACGATATGCATTCGATCACATATTGTCATTCTTCTCGAAAACATTGTGTTTTACGAAAAAAATATCAAGAGACAAAAAAGTTTCTAAATTCAATGGCTTTCTAACGAACTAATAATTTTTAAGAAATTCAAATATGCGACCAAATTTTTTTGGTTCCAAAGACAAGGGGGTCCTAGAAAAAGTATCCTAAGGGGGTTCCCCGCCAAAAAGCGTAGCACTGACAGATTTCACATGTTATAAAACCTCTGTATACCAAATTTAGTGATTCTCGTAGAGGCTGTAACTCCGAAAGAGGCTACTTGGCAAAAATAAAAAATACGGGTCCCCTAAATTTGTCGTAAGAATCTGTGATCAAATTTTGTTACATTAATTTTGGAATACCTGGTAGATATATTCACTGTAGATCCTATAAAAATCGTCACATCATGTTATCATATAAAGAGTTTGTTTAACAACAGTAATTTGTGCCGTGACTGTATATTCCTAATGTGAATATTTCACAGAAGTAACGAATTTCATGGTAAGGGAGAGAAGGATGGATTTTACTGGAATATTGGCAAGAAAGAATGAAATATTTAGAACCCTGATGCCATGTACCTGTACGAAGTCTGGAAGTGTCTGTTATGATGAAATTTCAAACAAAAATACAGGGTGATTTAGTCATAATGTCATTAATTTTAAGGGAAGATGGGGGAAAATGAGTAGAATACGAATACGCAATTAAAAAAAAATAAAATGCATATTTACACTTATTTGCACTAAACAAAAATATTTTCAAATCATTATTTAAACCCCATTTCGGACCGCACCTGACTGCTGACCCACAAAGGTTTATCAATAGTGAACCTACCGTATTGTTCGGTCATCAACCTTTTACTGCATTTTTAATCCCTAATGACGATAAGGAAACAACAGTTCTTTTTTTCTAGGTACATGAATGAATAAGATATTTTTTTAGATTTTACATATTAACAAATACCTATTATTTATTTGTTAATAAAACAAATGTATAACGGTAATAATTATTTTCGAATGTTAGGTTATTACAGTATATAGTATTATTAACATTGTTTACGTTTTCATTGTTTTATAATTGAATTTGAGTTTTTAGTATTATGTTCAATTTAGTTTGTAGTACTATACATAGTGACTTATTGATTTTGAAAAAGTAGTATATACCAACCTACATATTTACAATGCCAGTGCGGTTAAAAAAACACTTATCCGTTCATAGCATTTTGTTAATAAATAAATAATAAAACATTTAGATTTTTAAACCAATTGCAAAATTCAAGGCGACTGAGAAAATCAGCTGTTTCGCTTCAACGTTCGAACGCTCTGTAGTCTGCCGTCGCGTTCCCTGTTGCGAAGTAGGGCTCCAAATTAACAGGAGTTAAGGGATAATTTGTTTATTTTTTAAAAATTCATTACGTTTTTTATGTTCTGTATTTATTAGGCTTTCGAATACGTAGTTAAAATTAATGATACTATGACTAAATCGCCCTGTTTATTTTTATCTAGCAACATAACACATACTGACAAAATTTTAAACTAAAAACCAGACTACACTTTTCCGAATGTTTTTTGTCTTTTGCACTTTTAGGAAAGGATATTTCTAAAACCTAATGTGGTGGAATAATTCTAAGATCGATTCGATTTCAGCCACGTGTAATTAACCACTTATATTTTGTCGACTTTTCGTCGTCTTTATTACATCTTCAGTACACTATTTGTTGGGTTTTATGTAGGGCTCTGAAATTGTAATAAAAACGACGAAATATTTACAATGTGCAATAGTGTACTAATTTTGTTATGCCTCCTAACACCCAATAAAGGAAGAAAAAGTAACAATCGGAATTGAATATTTCAGAAATTTTGTACTTGAATATCCCATACCATACCAATACCATGGTCAAGGTCATTTTAAGGTCAAATAAGATTTTTGAAAGATACCGCCTGGAAACCGCAGAATAACTTGGAAAAGTAAAGGGATATACGAAAAAACGTTTAATACAAAAGTGGTCTGAAGTGGTCTAAAAAATAAAGGTCATGAAGTCATATTCGGAAGCAAAATTTTCCGCTCCTTCTAACTCCACAATAAAAATTATGGGTTACCCTCACAAAGATTGACCCCTACCTTGAAATAACCATGATCTCAAGGTTATGGTCAAAGTCATATTTTGACAAAAAATTTTCCGATCTTTCTAATGGCGTGATAAAAAGTAGGTGTTCTCATTTGAAAGAATGACCTTGATCTTGAAATAACCTTCAAGGTCAATGCCAAGGTCAAATTCAAGGTCATCATTGAATAGCCCGGAAAAAATCCTGGGATACCCTGCATAGGGTGATTCACAACTTATCAAAAAAAATAATAATTAAGAATAGATGCTTAATGAAATAAAAAATAAATTATTGTAGTTGTAATATTTTCAACCTTTAAAACGCTGGGCAGCTGTAGTTTCTGCCGTCATCGGAATGCATTTTATTCGCGTTGGGCGCTGTGCACTCTCGCTCTACGCAGTTCCAGACGATTGCGAATATTGATGTCCGATTTTAGTATTTACGCTTTTGGGATAGTGTTTACATTAATATTACAATTGTAGAACCGACTTACGTGTACAGCGACCCGTAGTTGATGGATATTGTTTTGATTTATGGTCAAGCAAGACAACATTTGTGTTATGGCGAAGAGACATTTGTGTTAGTTTGTAGATACTGGGTAAGACGGGTCCAAATGTGTTTACATGTTAGTGAACAAAATTGTGAACAGTTGTAACATAAGGTGGTACGTTAAATTATTTTATTAATTAAAACCACAAATTCATTTTATTGACTAATTATAATAGCGGCAAAAGCAGTTGAATTTACTGATAGGTATTAAAAATTTTATTTATTTTTTTCCTTGGGAAATTCTTTCAATTTTTTGTTGGTCGCCAACTGCATGCTTTGCCTTGGCCAAGGTCAGGTTTTACAGAGAACCAGTTTCCAGTGCCGTGCAAAAGTGTATTTGTAAATCATTTTCGAACTGCCCTTTTAATTTTTTTTACAAAATTGTATTTGTAAGAGTACATTCAAAAAAAGTTCTGAATCACACTGTACCAAACAATTCAAGTAGTTGGTATATCGAAGATGGTTTAATTATGATGCTCAGTTCTTTCCTAAGCATTCAAGGTTAGGGGTCAATACATTTGAAAAGTATATTAACTGCTATCTTGTCGATAACATTTGAATGCAATTTTTTTAGGGTTATGGGGTTGGATTACATGACGCACAATTGAAATGAAAAATTATGTTGTGAATTTGGCGAATAAAAATTCTGGCAATCAGATCCTAAGAACACTACCTTCCTAAACTAATAAAAAACCAAGGAATAGAAGCTGGTTCACTGTTTATAATTGTTTCGATTTAACTACTTCAACAATTTCCAATCAAATCGAAACTTTACTTTTAAATAAAGTGATAATTTTGATCAGAATTAACGATATGATGATATGTTAATATAATCTATTTAATTATTTTGTGTTATTGTTTGTAAAAGAAACATGGAAAGATGAGTAACTAATATAATGTATGAGTAGCACTTTACAAAATTTCTGGAGCTAAATAGAAAACCGGTTTAAGAAATGAACGATTTATTTTGATAAACTTTCTACCTCGAGATATTTTTAAAAAATATTCCATTTTATTAATATAGAAACTTGAATTAGATCAATCGTAAGATGCCACGTAGCACCTTCTTATTGATACATTAACGGTGCTTTACGTTACATTAGGAAATAAATTTTTATAAAGTAAATATACACAATTAGTAAAATAGAAGTTTATTGCCAAATTGTAACTATGTACAAACTGATATCACATTGATAGAATTTTCAATTATTAATTGTGACTAATTGTTCTGGTTTCTTAATATTTGTCACCACCTCCAATGGACACAGAGGAGTAGCTGGTGGCTCCACCATGACCACCTCCATATCCTCCTCCAAGAGAGAGGGAACTTCCATGACCACCGAAAGAGCCTCCTCCGAAAGAGCTTCCATGACCGCCGAAAGAGCCTCCTCCGAAAGAGCTTCCATGACCACCGAAGGAGCCTCCTCCTAGAGAGCTACCATGACCAATAGAGATAGAGCTGGAGTAACCGCCTCCTTGACCGCCTCCATAACCTCCTCCATAACCTCCTCCATAACCTCCTCCATAACCGCCTCCAATACCTCCTCCGATACCTCCTCCAATGCCACCTCCAATACCACCGCCGAAGCCTCCTCCGATACCACCTGCTCCTCCTCCTCCACCTCCACCAACAAATACAGGTTGAGCAACAGGTACTACGATGGTCTGAGGTACCCTAACGGGGATTGGTTGGGGAACGGTTACTGGATAAGGTTGTGGAACAGGAACACCAACAGGTTGAGCAACTGGTACGCGTACTGGAGTGGGGATAGCGACTGGTACTGGACGTCTTTCGATTACTGGGTATGGCCTGGGTACTGGTACTGGTTGAGCTACTGGTACTGATACCTAGAAAACGAATAAAAAAATATTAAAGAAGCATTTATCGAAATTTAAATAAAATGATTCGCATCGTATCTTTATTCAAGTATCAAAGTCACAATTTTAAGTACCTACATGAAAATGTAAATTAAATTATAGATTTGATTAAACAATTAAATGCATTCGATCCATTATATTTTTCCACCAGACCCAATTATTTACAGCATTCCTATCATGCCATTAAAAACAAATTAAAAATACTTACAGGTACTGGTCTTGGTACAGGTACTGCTACAGGTTGAGCAACAGGAACAGGAACTCTTCTGGTAACGGTAACAGGGTATGGTTGTGGAACTGGATATGGAACGGCTTGGTTGATGGTAGTAACAGTGGCGCCGCCGCCACCACCTCCGGCTCCGCCACCGAAACCGCCTCCAGCTCCGCCGCCGAAACCACCTCCAGCTCCGCCACCGAAACCTCCTCCTATTCCGCCACCGAAACTGCCTCCACTGCCTCCTCCAAAGCCTCCATGTCCACCACCGATGCCGATAGAACCACCGTCTAAACCTCCGTCGTGTCCTCCAATGGAGATGCTGCCGCCTCCAAATCCACCATGGGCACTACCAATGTCGCTTTCGAAGATCCCACGCTTCTCGTTCTTATTTTTAGTAGCCTCACCGCATTGGCCGTAGCAGGCGACTGCTAGTACCAGGGATGCTACCTGTAGAAAAGAAAAGTATGTTTTCATTGATTTTACGTTTTTTTTATGGTACGATTTAATCAAATTAGTATAATTATAATGTTTTTTAGTTATTAATGTAATTTATTAGATAAAAAGTAAGAACAAAATTATTATTCAATGGCTTACAAATTTGTTAGAACAAGACAGTAAACTAGTTGATATCATAAACTTCAATGAAAGGATTTCGCTAACGGTGAAAATGTGCTATAACGATTATGCAAAAAAAATTAGCTATTACGATTTTCTTGTGCATAGGTGAAAGAAACTTTATTGCCAATATGGAAAACATTAATTAAAAGAATTTTGTGCATATATTAAGAAAAAAGAAAACGGTCCGATTTCGCTATTATGAAACTAATTAACGTTTCAGTAGAAAGTGAGTTTAAAGCCAAATATTTTCACTATATTTACAGTTCAAATTCTGCTTTTTATAACTTAACATTTCTTGTTCACAATATTTTAACGGATGGTAGAGGAATATAAAGTACATATATGAACATTTAAGACGCAATTATTTACAGCATTCCTATCATGCTCATTTTATGCTAAAATCACAGCAGGTACTGACAATTTTCCACCTTATAAGATAAAAAGTGTGGTTACTCTTTTGCCCAGAAAAAACTATCATACATAACAATTTTGTAAAGATTTGGACATCGTTATAAAAAAACTAAAATTAAAAAACGTTGGTTTGACAAGGACATTAAAGTTATTCCCATTATGTTAGAGTTAGAAGCCTTTTACTGTCAGATATGATCGTAGTCTACTGACCTAACTAACTACTGTCTTACATTTGATTAAACCTCATATAGTAAGACCGAATTTCAGTAGTTATTAAAGAAATAGTAGCCCAACAAACCAGTACTTTAAGTGTCTAAGGTTACTTGATTTAACACAGGTCAAAATAATCAGCATGTGAAAATATAACAATAATATGTAATACTTAACTCGACTTGCTGGATTCTCTAATACACCAAAATTTTTTAAAATATTATATGTTGACAAAAATCAGCTTTACATGCAAAGAGCAATCAAATACTTACATTTAGATCCTAATTCAAAATATTGACAATTAAATTACAATGCAGGGGCTAGAACTGCTATGTTTTACCACGATACTTCAGTATAGACATCATACTTATAACAGTGCACCCAATTATATATTTTTATCATGTTTGCATTACTAAGTAGACTTTATGGATCCATTCGTATAACATAAAACAATTGCAGGAGTTGTAAATATATCTTTGTTAAGGTAGACAATATTAAAAAATATGTTATTACATTATTAATTTAGAATTAGAGGATTAGACTAATACAGGGTATAAAACTGATTTTTTAATTAACTGGTAATAAAAATTATACCTACCCATTATATTTTTCTTGTGTATTTTTGTAAACAGTTCCACTTTATGATCTTTATCACAAATATATAACTACAGAGAACATTAAAATAATTTAACAAATAAATTAATTTACAATTTTAGAAGCATTTTTATCTTAAGCTTATAGGGATGATTACACGTACACATGATTCAATGCGAAATGTTTTTTTTTAATAAGTTCAATTATATTTAAAAAACCTTTCAATTTTAAAATTTTTCTCAATAATCACTAATAAATTTTTCAAATAATTTATATTTTAAATATTTTCTGTGGGGTGATATACAAAGAATTATTCACTGAAAAATTTATATAAAAAATCAGTCAAATTTATTGCAGACGGAAAAATTATTTATAAAAACTATTTTTTTTTTCTATTTTATGAGAATGAATTTGAAAATTTTCAGTCAAATATTAAAAAGGTTGTTTGAAACTACATATTAGTATGTATATTATCATAGTTTCCTTTTGAATATATTTGCATATTCGAAAATAAAACTAATTCAGTTGTTAGTAATTGATAATTTTTTTTCTCGTAGTTTTTCTACATATTCTGAACTGGCAGTAGTGTACTTGCATGAATGTTTTTGCAAAAATCACTATTATTATTTTAATACTTTCAAAACACTGACTTGTTTATGTTACGCCGTTGATATTTACTAAGAAAAATTTAATTTTTGTTAATGACATTAAAATGTTAATGTTTAACAAAATATAATTGCACATATTTCCCCTACACTTATAATTCACCACTACCACAAAATCGTAAAAAATCCATACTTACCAGAATCACTCTCATGTTGGTGTTAATTGTGGGAAGAAGACTGAGAATGATGTCTTCTTCACGGGGTGAATTGTTTATATACTCATGTGGGGGTCTTCATAAAGGCACCCAATGAACATGTATAAAAATTCCGTACTTTCACCGGGAGCATCATTCGCAATGCACCATTTTCGAGCGGGATGCTTGGCTGAACACTCAGCATTTCTATACCACGGTTGAGATCTCAGGAATTATAAATATGGATAGAAGAATCATTGAGTTAGTCGATAATTGAGGAAACTGATTTGGATAAAAATAGGGAAATTTAGTTGCACATCTCTCATTTTCCATCGAAAAAAAAATCTGTTTAAAGGCGCCGTATTCTTTAAATAGTGTTTTCCACAAAGACAAATAATTTCAAACATTTAATAACTGAATAATCTAAAGCTTATCAAATAATGTTATGTCATATCATCTGAGTATTTTCAAAGACACCGCAAAAAAACGAATAAACAGGTGCAAAAAACGATGAAACCATCAAGGTTTTAGGTACTGAAATCTACGAAAATACTAACTTTTTTATATATAACTCCACATGTAAATATTCTTATATTTTACTTTTATTTATAAGTACGTGAAAATAATTCTTAAACTGTAGGATTAGGATAACAGCAAACACATGTTTTAAATACGCTTTTTTTAAATTATTATTTTATTTGAGTTTTAAATAGTAACAATGAATAAACAGAACATCAAGGATTTTATTTATTGCTTACTTTTGTTCTACAGGTTTTACTTTTCAAGATTTCAGTACCTAAAAGCGCCAGAAATTTGACTATTTCTCGGCCAGGGATATGGTCACCTTAATATGTCTGCGAAGAGTTGGAAGTAGCAGCCTCAGTACAGATTCGTGGGATAAAAATAAGATTATTTAAAGCTTAATTCAGTTGGATGTGCCTAATCGTAAAATGAGTTCTAAAAAGAAATTCATTTAAATTTTTTACTGAAAAATACTCAACCTTATCTAGAAAAGGTATATGCACTATACATATAATACTTTTTTATTATTCAGCTTAGGAAGGACGTCAATCATTATGGGAGATTTTTTCATGTGTCTTTAGACCTTCCATTTCAAGTATCACAATTCTTGTATGAGCACTGTACAATTTTCCAATTCTTTTGTCTTTGTTAGGTGTCCTTTAAAGCTACTTCTTATTATTCCACATGCTTACATTATTGCGTTCATGTTTGATAAAAAGTATGTTCGTTAAAGACTGCCACCTAATTTAACAGGTCGTAAAAGAGAAACACAAATTTAAAACGGTCATAAATTGTAATAATTGGCATGTTAGTTTTTTGGGGCATACACACAGTCACATAACACTTATGGATATCTAGTTCTCATTAACTAATGCAGAATTTGTATTAAAAGATCTTTCTCTCCTGTGAAATTTTGATATCTTCATCGAATAAAGTATCTCCAATATAAAATGTATTGAAGTGGGTTTTCGGAATGTTCTGTTCTTATATTTGGAGGTACGTTTACCATTGAAGTTTAAATCATTTGTAGGTACTTAAAAATGACTAACTTTAATTAAATAAAAAATGTAGGAATCGTTTTTTTTTGTGTAAAAAAAGTCGAGATTTTAAACTTTTGATATGATGTGGCTAGACTCGTCACGCCTGAATTATCCCAGTCCATAATTACTGTTTAGACTTATAGGAAGGAATGAATTAACAAAAAAAATACTTCCAGGAATTTCAAATTAAACTCGTTAAATAAATATACCACCACCAGATAAAGTTTGATTTAAGCAATTCAGGTTACTCTTTATAAGAACGAAGTTCTCCAACTCTTTGTACCCGTTTAACAATAAAGATGTATGTTTTTCCTGAAATCCATATAGAACATACAAATATAAGTGTATAAATAAGTGAAAAAATTTAAATTTAAACAATTACATTTAAATAAGCAGTAGATATAAATTTTTTATTTGATTTTTCTTTAAAACATGTTATATGACAATGAACATTCAATTTTGAATATTTTTTCAAAATAATCATCACTTTTACTAAACAAAAGGAAAAAATATTATTTTAGCAAAAAAATATTTCCTATATGTTATTGCAAACTCTTAACGGACACCATACAATGTCCTTTTTTTGGACCGCCGAAGTTCTCCATTGTCTCAAAAGATTCAATATCGGTCAATTTAGGACAAGGTTATGGAATTTGGTAATGAAGTAATCGATTTTCGCCTTCATTTCTTTAATCGAAAGATTTAAACTCATTTATTGTTAGGACATTTTTAAGAGGAACCCAAATATGGAGATATACAGGGTAGATCACAAACTCTTTGACTCAAAATAAGTAGACTAACCCAATTTACCTATTTCCAAAATTACTCCAATTAACATAACATTTATAATAAATGTTTAAAGTGGCCATCATTTTTTTGTATGCAACAATTAACCCGTTTTCCTGGTTTTCCTGCATGGTTCCTGGGTTGCCTCGTAAAGTGTTAGTTGCATGTTGGATTTTCCTGAACAATTCCTCTGCATTATTAACAGTAAAGGCATAAACTTCTGTTTTCTATGCACACTATGCACATGTAGATACTGACGGACAGGTACTGTAAAGCGGGGAGGTGTTCCATCGTGCATGAACCTCATATTGCGACGAAGTAGTAAGGGTAAATCGTCCAATAAATTAGGTAATACTTGTTGTAAAAAGTTGTCCCAATTAACCGATGAGGAAGCACAATAGAACCAATAATAATAGCTTTGTTTTGGTTCCGACAGAGATCGGTTCTAGGACGGTTCAAATAGTTGACCATTTCATTCATAAGAACATCTAATTCAAGACATACTGACAATACACTTGGGTAACTATTTTGAACTGTCCTAGGACTGTCCGCTAACATAACCAAAACAAGCCTAAAATTGTCAATAATTCCCGACCACACGTTTACTCTGAAATCATGCTGAAAATGTTGCATTTCAGTACATTGTGGATTTTCATCTGCATAAACGTATTTGTTATGGGAGTTGACGATTTCTGACCTAGTGAAACAGGCTTCGTCGGTAAGTAAAATGTTTTTGCTCAAGTTGACGAAAGTGAGTTATTAAATCAGAGATTATCGATGTAATTTGTGTCAACAAAATATAAAATTAGGATATATACGAATAATGTCATTTAATGATTCCATTGCAAATGTTTTTCCGTACTTTGCCCCACAAGTGAAAACTAACTATCTAGAATTTGACATGTACAACTCTTAACAATTGCTTGAGCTGCATCTAAACTATAACATTTTGAACTAGAAAGTTAAGTGCGAAAGAATAATAAATATCGTAAAATAAATTTTCTGTAAGACTCATGTCGATTTCATTAGTTTAACAAATAGGTACGGCTGTAGATAGCATCACGCGCCGATTATAACACTTTTAAGCAGCATTTCGTGTAACATACGTTGTAGCGAAATTATAACAAAATTTTAATTGGACACGGTCTATTCACAAGCAGTTTTTATGAAAGCAGTCACTTATGCAACACAATTAAATCAATTAACAAATATAACTGGAAAAAATATCACTTTTGTCTTTTCGTCTGTAGGAAACATTACCCTTCCGTATAGTGCATCTCTGAAGTTAGTAAATAGGAATAGAAATTAACACCCCCAATTTATTTAACCAATGCACTATAAAGTTTTATACAGTGCAAATTAAAATAACTGCAAGTACTAGGAGCAAGAAAGTCTTATTGTTTGCGGGATAATTTAGAATTGTGGTTACCATCAACCACTGACTTGAAAACATTAAATCTTCTCTTTTTTACTAAAGTAGATGTTTGTCATTTCATTTTCAATTAAGTTCATATTTTGTAAAAAATTTTCGGCAAAAGCAATATATTAGTTTAAATTTGGAAATTATGTTTGTCACCTTGACATTTCTTTATTCTGAACTATTTTTTAACTATTACTTTGATGGTTCATTCAGTTCCACTGTAGTTAAGCTAGAGTTAAACTTGTAGACCAAGAAATAAAGGTGAAAAATCATCGAGAAATCGTGAAAATTACTGCGCGTGATTTTATTGTTGGAAAGTCTTGGGAATGATAATACAAGAGGCGTCTCATCTCGTGGGTCATGAAAAATGTATAGCGTCATTGTTTTTTATCAACAAATAGGTCAAAAATTCGTAATTTTTCGTTCTATGCGTTATTGTAAAATAACTATTAATCTTAGCAAAAAATGTTCAACAGACGATTTGATTTAGAGAAACTCATCTTTAAAATGAGACTTTATAAGTTAAAATTGCTTTATAAACAAAAAATGTGTTGGAAAATTAAACGGAAAAAGTTCTTTCTCTTTAATTGTTAATACCTTTTTAAATAATTAATAAAATTTTACCAAACTTTCCCAAAATGTGAGTTTTTATATCCTTAAGAGATGTGCAAAAGATGGGCTCAATCGGTCAAATAGTTTTTGCAAAATTCCATTTATTTATCCCATTTTTGCAAAAAAAGCCCATTTTCAAATGACTATTCCGGGGGCAGGGTTATGACTAAAACATTCTTTTAGGGCTTATTTTCTTCGGAGGGACACTAAGTATATTCTAGTTAAAAAAAATAATTTTTTTTTCAAATTTAGTTAACTCTAGTCGTAAAAACTTTTTTCAATTTGTAGGTTTTTTTACGAGCTTTCGAATGGTGTATATAACTTATTTCAAAAGTTAAAAACCGCGAAGTTATTTTATTTGTTTATTAGGGAAAAATAGTGCCTCTTATTTGTTAACAATTATATACAACTAAATTTGAAATTTTTATTTTTTTTTAGCTAGAGTTGGTGTCCCTTCGAAGAAAATGAGCCCAAAAAGAATGTTGCTTTTAGTGGCTCGAAGCGAATACTGCGTTTTTGAAACAAAATGTTACTTTATGCATAAGCTGTTATTTAATATATTTGAAAAGAATTAACAGATAGATTAGCATTTTTTTGCATTATTTCACCAAAACGTACTTTTGAATCAATCAATCGAATAATCAAAAGTATTAAATAAAGTTGCTCCTACTTTTGTAAAGGTATTGTTGGATTTTTAAAAAAGTAAATATTAGTTAATTACTTAATCCTATTTCAAGATTACATATTGGTGAGATAATTCTAGAAAAAAAATATTTTTTAAACTATTAATAGAGCATTTTATATTTCTGGTGCCTGGTCGTTGGGTACATGCGGTCATATCGCCTGCATTTTGTGGTTTTTAGGCTACGCGTGGCATCAAAATAATATCAAGTACCCCGCTGAATTCAATATCAGTTGCACGCAACGAGTACGAATATAATATTGAAGTATTAGGTTAAGGCATTAGACTAGACAGAATCTTTCAGCTCAAAATCAGCCCTTTCTAGGGCTGTATGATGTGCTATATCCGATCTAGCAACCTCTCCGTGGTGCACATCTGGTCACGCAAATGCAGACGGCAATCGCTATGATTATTATTGTACGATAATGATTGTGAAAAATCGATTGTACTGATCGTGATCTGAAAGATCATTTCAATATCGTTTTTAACCCTTTCAGTCAGAGATTTCGATATATTGGCGATAGTTTATTGGGTTATTGGGTTATTGGGCATTGAGCAAAAATGTACGGGAGAGCACTGTAATAAGAGACAAATCAGGTAATAAGAGACGTAACTGGGTAATTTACGACAATTAAGTATCGATAGAGACCCAAAATTTGGACACAATATCCTTTTCTCTAAAGGAGAATATTATATGAGCATTTCGGATTTTTATACTACAAGGTTTTCCTGGAATATATTTTTAAACTTTTTTCGTCTATTTTGTCTCTTATTACCTACGAATGGTAATAAGAGATAAAGTTTATAATTCCCATAACATTAACATTGAGGCATTGTCTGTGTATTATGAGATAGTTTGAAAGATTATAAAATATTCTGAAAAACTTTGAACTAGCCAGAATGAAAAACAAAAAATATATGCGTCGTCAAAGATGTGATTAAAATTTCCTACCCAAAAATTGAAATCAAAAATTGTATTTCTTAATAATACCTAAACGATTTTATGAAAGAAAAACATGGTGCAATATAAAATATTATATATTAACAAGCAAGTTACAAAATATTCTTAAATTCTAATTTACATTGATTTTAGTGATTTATATTGACTTCTTAAACCAGATAAATCATGCCTTTTAATAGTGAATGGGTCTGCACCATGAAAATCAAGTGAACCGTAAAATATAAAATCATTTTCGATTATGGCTATGTCTGCTTTCTTTGGCCACATTTTGTCAGTTTTATCGAAATGAAGAAAACTCATTTCAATTTTTCCTTGTTCAAACAGTTTTCTGTCTTATCCGACATACCAGTCATTATCATAGTAAACACCATAATAATGGTCTAGCTTGATGTCTAGTGTTGGTATATCCCTACTTTCATCATCAGACTTAAAGTTGAAATCAACACTTTCGCTGTCACTTTCCAATATGACGTTAATAATTTCATCATCAGAAGATGAAAATTCTGCCACGCTTTAAATTTTTTTATTATGCACACTTTTTTTTGTAACACGTGCTTCTTAGGTAATTTATGTTTAAATTTTTCAGTCTGTTTTCCTTTTTTAACATGTTTAGGTCGTTTTCTTGATTCTTCCTTTTCTTTTAATTTTTGTAATGCCTCTTTTGACGTGAGTATATCTCCCAAGTTGTCGGTTAATTTTATCCTTCTGGTAGGATCATTCTTTTTTGTTAGGTTTTCGCAGAGCTTGTTTTTAATAAAATTTTCCAATGAACTGTTACATCCTAAGACCTGATTCGGGACTGATTCGTCTATATTTGGCAGTTGTTTTATAACAAAGGAATGATCTGTTTCTTCATTGTCTTCTTCTCGGGTTGAAGATGTCAATGACAGACTTTGCTGTGGCAGTGTTGGTGGTGACAATAAAGTATGTTCGTTTTTCGAAGATGTTGATGGTTCAGTATGATCTTGCATCGAAGAAGTGGATGGTTGGTTATTTAATGTTAGTACTGGTAATGATTGTATCTGATGACTGCTGGTGTATGCGGAAGCACTTGTTGCACTTCATTGACTGGTTCAGTACATGGAGGAGTATTGCTCTGCTGTTCGGCGACTTGCTGAGACTCTAAAACATCAAAGCTTGGTTGACCACTGTTAAATCTATGAAGTTTGATGGGATCGTATGCTATTTCGGGAAACTTAGACTGATTAACTGGAAATATCCCTGTAGATTTAAATCCAGATACTATAAGTTCGGATCTAAAAGCACTTTTCCATAAGTTCCGTATAAATCTTGAAAATTCTTTATTAGGAAGAAGCGTTCCTGGATTTTCAAGATTGTAATCAATCAGCATTTTTTTCCATGCGGTTTTAAGTGGTTTAAACACCGTTTTGTCTAAAGGTTGCATGTAGTAGGTCATGTTAGGAGGCAACCTTATTAAAATAATATCAAATGCTAATATGGCAACCTTATAAGTTAAGTAAGATGATGCCCCATCATAAATCAGAATAACTTTTTTGTCTCTAGTCTCTAATGGAGGTATGCTTTTTAAAAATACTCGTTCAAACCATTGCATTGATAAAATATGTCACCTTCCATCCATCCTTTGTTCTGAGCAGTGTAAGCAGTTCCTGGATAATCATCTTCAGGAATCCAATTAGACCAAACGTAAGTTAAGTAATTATAAAAGGCGGCATTTTATTACCATTGGCACTGCAGCAAGCCAAGACCGTAGTGCATTTTTTACCAGAACCAGCAATATTTTTAGAAACTGTTTTAAGACCCTTTGGGGCCACAAGTTTTACATACTTGGGATCGTGACAGAAGCCTGATGCATCACAATTAAAAATTAACCCGCCGTCTTCTGAAGTAATTTTTTCTTGCTTAAATACTTTTTTAAAATTCTTATACCAATTTGTTATTGTGTATGGATCTACACCTCTGACTCTCTGTTGTCCCATTATTTCGCCTTTTCTGATAGACAATTCTGGATGCCTCTTAAGAAAATTGTTAAACCATATGTTTCCAGGACCCTTTTCATTCCATCTTGTTTTCATTTGTGTGTCATTCACGAATTGAGTTACGAATTTAAGTGTTTCTAGTTTTGTAAAACCATATCCCAAAGTCCCACATTGTTTTAAAAATATGGCAAGAGTGTTTTCATAATTTTCGGATAGATCAGGCATTCTTCCACCCCCGATGGCAAGTTTGGCCTTCTTGTAATGCTTTCCTAAAGTCGATTTAGGTACTTGAAACCTATTTGCTGTAGCACCCAAAGAGTACCCTTTATTTTTAACAGCATCCATTGCTAATTCCATATTCCGTGCATCATAGGTACATCGCTTTATGTCAGTTTTACGTTTGCCAAGCATTTTAACGTTGAAATGAAATATATTTCTACTTCAAAATCGCAGAGAGGACAAATCTCTTATTACCACCACCTTTATCTCTTATTACCACCTAGTTTTATTAAACCTGCTGTAATAAGAGACATTGATATAACTGAAGACGTGTAAAGCATGTTGGAATGTGAAATATTATGCTGAAACGTAACCTCAAACTGCATATTTTCAAAATACGTCTGCGACATTAAAACCAAAGTGGTCGGCATTAATATAATGTGGTATTAAGAAATAATGTTAGCACTATCATCAAATGCAATCACTTATGAAAATTGTATTTTCTTACCCATGTCTCTTACTACGGTATCTTACCCTATACTATGCAGGTAGTGTAATCTAAAGCATTGTAGCTTCAGCGAGCTGCAACTTTGAACCATGAATTTTTAGGGCTTGACGCTCATTGACACTTTTAATCTACCACTCAAAAGTTACAAAAACCACCTGGTTTCAAACTATGTGACCGAAAACCAATTTACATAAGGATTCCAGCGGAGTCCTTTAATAGCGGAACAGCAGATATACACGGTGTGGCGTGTATCATCTATAAAAATTAAATTACAGCTTCCTGGTGATATTTGTAATAGAAAAGTTCTATCTTCGCGTCTTTTTTTTTTGTAAATTAAAGTTAATTTCTTCAACAAAAATGAAGGCCGACCCTGTGTTATTTATTAAAAACTTTGGAAATGTTTTTATGCGATCCGGGATGCAATCTTACAATTTAAGTCGGTATAATCTAATACTAGTAATACTAAAAGAAGATTAGGTAACATTGTCAAAAAATTTGTACAGTCAACTGATTTTGTATTTGTATTGAATTCATTATTCACTTAATTATTAAATATTAAGCATCGTCCACTGACTATCAGTGTTAAAAAGTGAAAGATTCCAGACAAAAGTTTTTACTTTGTAATTCCACAATAGTAACAGTGTAATTATTTATAAAGAAGTAAAAAATAAGAATAACGTGCCGATTATATTGAAAACAAGTTTTAGAATGAACCGAGAAACAATGCATTTCCGAACGTATCGATATGGTGTTAGTGTATAGTGCGGCGACTACGTTGTACCGGGAACGATTGCCACAACGTCACCCCCCATGTGCAACTACAATCCTACAGTGCGTTCAGCGGCTGCGAGATACGGGAAGTGTTTTTCCTCGAGGAGAAGGACGTGGTCAGCAAGTGAACCTTAATGTTGAAGATGCTGTGTTGGAAAATCTTGACGAAGACCCCACAATTAGTACTCGACGACTCGCACAGCAAGTAGGCGCCTCATCTCGTACTGTACATGGAATTCGGGAAAATATTCGCCAAAATTGGGTGCGTCGGTGCCATGCCTGTACCGCGCTAATAAGGATCAATTTCAACATTTTCTCTAGAAATGAATTGAATTGTTCCATATTTCAATGGAGTTTGTTTAGTGCACGCAGTTGGCAACTAGATGCTTACGGATGTGGTTTTGTTGGCGAACTCTTGCAGTAACAACAATACATTTTAGACAGTAATTACTATTAATTATTACAATAAGAAAATATCAGTTTTTTTTAATACCTATTTTTTTTTTGTACTTTTACATTGAAAAATTCCCCAAAAATTGAGAAGTATCTTTCTATCTTTCAACGACGATTTGTTTACGCGGCTGATTTACAGCACGTAACTCATCGAACAGCACACGGACAGGACCGTTCCAGAGAAAATATTTTGATCCATAATTGAACTTTAGATTACGAAAAAAATAAAAAAAACGCAAGAACAGAACTTTTCGTATAAGACTTCTATTACAAATATTGTTGGGAAGATGTAGTTTAATTTTTATAGAATATACACGCCACATCCTGTATGCACTCCATGACAGTCTGATCTTTATTTACTGCGAAGGGTCAGTAATTAAACAGAAATATGCGAACTGTCATAACATGTACCAATAAAGAAAAAGAAATGTTTCTAAAAGGTTACAAATATACACAGTGTTAAATTAAAAAATGCAAGTTTGATTTATAGATACAAATATCCGAAATGTAAAATTATAATTATTATCATTCCCGCAAGAAAATTTAATCTTTTTCTAAATTGAAAGTCAAAAATCATAAATTCATAGGTAAATGAAGTTAAATTTTGTCACTTAATAAATATAGCGGTAATTTTACAATCAAAGATGTCGGAAAAGCTCAAAATAAATTAAAGTTCTATTCTAATTAAATGTACGTATACGGAGAATGTGTTTTCCATACTTTGAGCAACTTTTTTTTGGATCATTTTAGACACAAGACTATTTATGAGCTAATGGTCAACTAAATAGCTTAGATCATTCATCAGTAGCATCACCACATGTAGACCGTTTTCGAATTTATTAGTTTTTATCAGTATACTACCGGTGACACAAAAAAAATGTTTACACTTTATTTTTCAGTTTTAGTCCAGTTGGTATCTGTTTCGGGATGGATGTTTTATATAGCAACGCTAATAATTGTTATTGGAAATAGTAAATATTATGTAAATTGTTAATTGCGATATGCGCCCGCTGAAAAAGTTGTACATAGTTGTTAGCGCAAGAAAATGTAAAAAAAAAATTTGAAAAGGCGTATTTTTCTCCCTTCTTTCAAGTATAACTCGGAGAATATCGACACTAGAGAAAATGGTCAAATGAAAAAAAGTTTCGTTTTGAGATTCTCTTTAAAATAAAAGTAGTCCGAAATTTTTATGTGCATTATTGTTGCTGCAATAGAGTATAGACCGGAAAAAAAATTCGTGGAAAAAGAAGAGTACCTACTTCATGATCTGGTAGTATTGCAAACATTTTTTCATCGAAATCGGTAGGGTAGATTTCGCACAATTCAATTGTTAATTAAGAAAATATAGAATTATACTTATTTTTCAATTCTCTCTCACGGTAAAACCAATGATTATTTTGAGCTTCCCAATTTTTATGCATACCCTTTGGAATCTCAACTAACAATCCCCATTTAAAAATTATCGATTTTATCCATTTTAGCAAGTAGAATTTTTTCAAAATTTCTTCGAAAAAATACTTATAAACATTTACAGCTGGAGCTACCGTATTTGCATATACTTCAAATGTAATTATAGGCTCATATAGTAGACCAGGCGGTATCTGTTTTGGTTTGGGTGAATCGTATATCCACGGAGATTTTTGGCTTTTTGGCTTTCAAATATCACTAGAAATTCTATTTTTTCTATGCGCATAAAAAAAACGTGGGCTTAACTTTTGACGGCACAATATGTTAAAAAAATTGGAAAAATGTCATATTTTTCTTCCTATTTAATTATGTATATTTTTAAGAGTTGATTTTAGGCGAAAATGGAAGAGGAAAAAGTGTTTCCAATTAAGTTTTTTACAATACATGACTGGTTACAAATCGAATGAATCATGATTATTATGGTAAAAATCGAAAAAATCACAAAAATGGGGTTAAAAAACAATACTTTTTAGGGAATTTTTTTGGTGTATTTAAATTGGGTGTAGGACCTCAAGAAAACTTCATGTTATGTAGAATCATCACACCAAATTTCATCAAAATCGGTTTGATAGATTTTGCATAATAATTTTGCAATCCAGATTAAACAAAAAAAATTGCAAATTTTCAAAATTTTGCACAGCAAAAACCAAGGCCCTTTGATACTTGAAAATTTAATCACATATAGAAGGGCTCTCAGGCTTTCAAACCTTTTTCGAAAAATTCGAATCCGACAATTAAGAGAGCTCTAGCGCTTGTTTAAACATTGGTCGAATTTTTGTACTTATAAACAATTAGAACTTTGTGTATATTCAATCAAATCAAATTTTTTAAAGCAGGTTTTAAAAGTTCTTGGAAAGACGCTTCTTTTTTAAAAAAAACAGATCGATTGATCAATTAGTTACGAAAAATACTTTCGGTATTCCGAGTATTTACCAGGTCTAAGATTACAATACTTTTCTTCATTGGCAACCTACTTTAAAACGTGTTTAAAGTTATTTATGTAAGCGACAAATTCAATAAAATCGTACAGGTGGTGGTGGTGGGGGAAGGAGAGAGCGCGACCGCTTCGGCCTGCTCGAAATTGAATCGTCTATAACTACGTAACTAATTGATCAATCGATCTGTTTTTTTTTAAAGAAGCGTCTTTCCAAGAACTTTTAAAACCTGCTTTAAAAAATTTGATTTGATTGAATATTCACAAAGTTCTAATTGTTTATAAGTACAAAAATTCGACCAATGTTTAAACAAGCGCCAGAGCTCTCCTAATTGACGGATTCGAATTTTTCAAAAAAAGTTTGAAAGCCTGAGAGCCCTTCTATATGTGATTAAATTTTCAAGTATCTAAGGGCCTTGGTTTTTGCTGTGCAAAATTTTGAAAATTTGCAATTTTTTTTTAAAATGGATTGCAAAATTATTATGCAAAATCTATCGAACCGATTTTGATGAAATTTGGTGTGATGATTCTACATAACATGAAGTTTTCTTGAGCCAAGTATAAAGGTCCTACACCCAATTTAAATACACCAAAAATATTCCCTAAAAAGTATTGTTTTTTAACCCCATTTTTGTGATTTTTTCGATTTTTACCATAATAATCATGATTCATTCGATTTGTAACCAGTCATGTATTGTAAAAAATTGAATCACAAACATTTTTTTCCTTTTCCATTTTCGCCTAAAATCAACTCTTAAAAAGATACATAATTAAATAAGAAGAAAAATATGACATTTTTTCCAAATTTTTTAACATATTGTGCCGCCAAAAGTGAAGCCCACGTTTTTTTTATGCGCATAGAAAAATTTCCATTTCTAGTGATATTTGAAAGCCAAAAAGCCAAAAACCTCCGTGGATATACGATTCACCCAAATATGGCTTTTTGAAACAGATACTGTCTGGACTATAGACTAAGAATTGACGAATAAAATTCAGTTTGGATATTGTGGATACGATGAATTGTCATCGAGATATGAAAGGTCAAATCTGAAGTGAGTTTACGGCAAAACAACGTACAATTAACAATCAAAAGTGGTTTTAATTGTTTGAAGTAAAGACTTTATAACTATGAAAATTTGTTTAAATCGGAAATGTGTTTTAACTGTTCTGATGCAAAAAAGATTGATGCATTTCACAAGAATCGAGCAGAGAGTCAGAGAGTGAGGAGTAGGAGGCCTATGCGAGCGGAGCAGCATAATTCACTAGCGCAACTTTAATCGACATTTTTCGACCTTAAAATGCCCTTGATACTTGATCTTGTTCTTGAGGTTAAGTTTATATCTTATTGTAATACTTCCCGCTCTTGTAATTTCCGAGGTTAAAAAAGAAAGTTCCATTTAAAGTTTTGAATTTGATCTTCAAACGACCTCGAAGTCAGGTTCAAGGTCATTTCCAAGGTCATGTCAAGATAGCCCCATTTTCACCCTACAACTTTTGTATGAAACATTTTTTTTAAATAATTCCAACAGGGTTGGCTCAAGATTCTTATTTTTTTGTGTTTAATGCCCATATTATGGCCAAAATATGAGTTATCTCGAAAAAATAATAAGAATAAAAAGCATTTTTTTCATTTTTCAATCAAAATAAAGTAAACATGCGTGTTTCCATTAAAAAATCTACTTCCGGTTTAAAAATACCACTTCCAATCAAGACAGGAAGTCGTAATATGGGCCTTTAAAGGGCCCTCTCGGTGCCCTACAGTTTTTGTCTAAAAATTTTTTCGAAATAATCGAGTGCAACCGAGATATTACTTTGTCTCAAGATAAATGCCCCACCCGGTACCTATATGTAAATAATTTGAATTTATACATTATTTATTTTGAGCTTTCTTGTAGTTTAACCTGAAAATGTGCAGTAATTTGTTGTTCACAAAATCGAAGTATACAACTTTGCGATATTCGATTTCTCCTTTTTATTCTAATATGAATAATTTCACGTAGAATTATCTGAAATCATTGAAGTATATTTGAGAAATATTATATATTATTTAAATATTGTTGTTTCAGTTAAGCAAAAGTTTTAGCGAATAGAGCAACATCTGAATTTATACAGTCGCGTAGTACGGCTTTTCAGCTGCAAGCAACGCTATAATGGAATTGCCTAGGTTTTCCTGGCAACGAGGAAAATAAGACCGTCTAAATTTAGTAAATTATGGCAAATTCCAGGAAAATATTACGGCGAAGATTTGTTGGGTATTATCGTGAATCACAAGAAACACAAGTTTGAATTTAGTGAGCAGTCGTTTCTCTTCGAACAGACCTCAACCGTTTGTTTCTGAAGTTATTGAAGCCCTGGGATTACGCTGGTAGCCTCTGGAACATTGCCCAACTCGTATATGATTAGAAATTTACTTACTTTGGTTATACACATAAATCGTCTCGGTTCCAATTGCAGGGTATATAAAAGTATACCGGACCCGAAATTTATAATGCAATCTTCTATAATGTTATTATGGCCTTACTCTTAAACTTACTGAACTTGCGATGTTTCTTAATTTATATACACATAAATCTCCTACGCTAAACAAAAAGTAAAAGCAGAGTTGTGTACTTGTTTACACATGGGTGGTTAAGTGGGAAATTCAATTTGTTTATTTATTATAACGGTACAAGGATGAGCCAAAATTCGTAAATACATTTAGAATATGCACTGTTCAATTACTTAAATTCAGTATGTGAAATCCTTAATCTTTATTTCTTTGGCGTGATCTTCATGCCAGCTTTTAACGCTAAGATTTAATTTGGAGACAGTTATTTTAACCAGAATAAATGTACAGGATATTTACATTTTCCCTAATCACATTAAGCAAAATAAATTTCTCGTTATCAAATTTAACTAATTGTTATTTGTAGATGAAAGTAGCCCCCAAAATTCTTATCTTCTTATGTGATGTTTATTGGTGGATAATGTGAAAACCAAGCTATTTGTGTTTCGGGCCCAACATTGGGCGCCATGTTTAATTCTAAAATTCTCCAAGGAATTACCTCTAATATGCGGAGAACTGGCATTTTTACCAAGCTCCTCTTGCATCGTATGCGGTGCTGGTACACTACATAAAAGGTAGCTGACTTATCCGCCATTTTGGAGCCCACCACCTCTTCGAGGTCAATGAAAATAACCGGTGATTTTAAACTGTTTGTTTATTTAAAGCTTCAAGTTAAATTTTTCTGAATATTGAAATCAAATATACACCAGAATATTACTACATCTTAGTTATGTAAAAGATGTGAACGTGAGAGTTGCGATGGTGTTATTTATATAAATTTGTCGTTTTGCCATTTTTTAACATTTTTCAAATCATATCAAAAATAAAACTGATGAAAATGTTCAAGGAGGGATTGTATATTTGACCGCGATATTCGACATCAGGAATAAATTAATGATACAGATCTTTATTACCAAATATTTCGAGAACCATAAAATATTGTATATTAAAACTTTGGAAACATTCAACTTGTGGAAACTGTTTCTTCAACTTTACTTTCAGTTATCCTTACAGGACAGATTCGGATGGTATTACAAAAAAAAGTAAAAACCCGTTTAATATATTTATTTACGTAGAGGAATACAACAGGACGAACTCAATTATTATGTATATTCCTGAAAGATCAGTTAAACTGAAAGATTTAATAACAAAAAGTTGTTGTATAGTAAATGTAAACATTCAATAACTTTGGAATACATCGAATATAGAAGGAACGGCAAAAGGCAACAATAGTTTTCTTTCATCAGCACGATGTTGTTCTATCTGTGATTCTTCAAAATGAGCCTTATAAGAAAATAAACAACTCTATTTTGCTAATCATTTTATTAATTACTATAAAAACTGAATATAAGCGATCATTCTGTGTGGGATTCCAATCCTCTATTCTGCAATTTATTAACCATTATCCGTCTTTCGGGATCTGCAGGGAACCTAAAACGTATAGAAAATTTGTAGCAAATAATGTTTACAAACCGACTTTAAAAACTGATGAAATTTCAATTTGAGGTTATATGGACTTGGATTGAACTTTACTGTCTTGTTAAATGATTATACAACAAAAGTACTTACCTATAGCATCTATAGCCAATCGAACACCCAGTCATTTTTAACACAAAAATCTAATTGAAACCGTAGGAAACAACCGCTGACAACCGTGATCTATGATCATGACATGACGAAGTGGGCTCCAAAATGGCGGACGGGTCTGTTGCCTTTAATCTAGTGCCATAGATGCTGGGACTCTCGTCTCTCATTACGCTAAACTCAATGGACGCTTGCTGGTATGCACATCACGCTGGCCGATTGTCCTTGATCGGAGGCGAGTTAAGTTCCTGGGATTATGGGCAACGATCTAATTTATTATGCCTTCTCCACTCTTGTATACTCTGAGAATGGTACGATTTCTTAGGACTGAGACTGAATGCACTAAATATGTTTTGCGTATATTTTGAGTATGGATCCTCTTGTGTTTATACCACTATGTTTTAGGATTTACCTTGCCTAGTACTGTCTTCTGGGGGTCACCTGAGAGTATCTGAATTGTGGAAGTTTCTTGAAGCATGTGTAGGGCTGCTCTGAGTACTTATGAATTGGGGATGCGTCTAGGAGACTGTTATATTTCTTGGGTTCTTTACCGTATGATTGAATAATGTCTGGGTCGATGGGGCGTTAGAACTGAGGTCTAGGTCGGGAGCAATGTGCTTTAAAGAATTTGTGAAAAATTTGTAACAATGTTGTGAATTATTAAAAATGAATATATGCATGTAATCTACTGAAGACGCAATAGCAGATGTTACAACAAGTATATATGGGTGATTCCATTCTAACAGCAAATTATTAATGTCGTGTGTTGTTTGCTCTAAATGGTCATATATTAACAATGTATTTATACAATTTTTGTATCAATGCGATCCTCATCACATATTTCATCACTTTTTTTTGTGTAATATAACTTGCAGTATAGAGAAAACTTTTAGTATATGGGTCAAACATCAGTACCGTGTCATGTCCATTCTAAGAATTTACCTATAAATTTATTATTTTCCTTGTCGCAATAAATGATTTAAACTAATTTACCTATAAATCTTAATGTAGGTATATAATCGACCTTAAAAAAATTGGCATTTTTTTTTGATATACTTCTTTAACATTGAATTCTAGCTTAGTAACTTTTGTCCTTAGTTTGAAGCAAATTTTTAAATTTGGATTCGTCTGACTCGCACCCCATCTACCTCAAGATTTATGAAACAACTCGTTAGCCATATTGAAAGTACGTCACGTGAGCAATGCTTACAAATATTACGTTGATGGAATAGTGCAATCAGTTTGTGTCATTTTAAAAGTCAATTTTCAAAAAGGTATGTTATATATTTACTTGTCAGTACCGTGGTATTGGTATACTTACTTGATTAACTATTGATTTTTTTTTGTATAAGAATTTTTGTACTTCTCACTAACATAAATTATACAGTAATTGGATATTATCAAATTCGTAACCAAATAATTATTGTTGCTATTTAAATTTAAAATGCCAGTACCGTGGCTCTCAGTACCATATAAAAAGTATAAATATTGAGATGTATGGAAATGTAATGTATTCAAAATTGCATATTAGAAAGGGATAAAATTGAAAGAAGAAAATATCTGACAGAAGTGGCTTGTCATAAAATTAAAATGTACTGATAAAATTGAATTGATTTTTTTTTAATGGGAAAGTATTGTAAAATAGTATTAAGTAAAGAAAATAGTGAGCTATAAAAATTTAAAATGTGAAAACAGAAGTGCGGTTACTAAGAAGAAAAAGTGTTGGGTTACGAGAAAAAAAGAGACAGAGAATAATAAACATTAAGATATGACAGCTAGAATTTTGGAAGGGTAAAATTATAAAAAAAATAAGGAAGATAAAGTTATTGGCAGAAGATAATAAAAGTAATAAGAAAAGGAAAAACTATGTATCAGAAAGAATATATGAAAACGGTTTCGATACACATTTTGATTGAAGATTACGGAAGATACAAATACAAGTAAGTCTAATAACGAAAACAAGGTTAAAACGTGTTATAGAGAACAACCCAAATTTGAGAAGAAATTCACATAACTCAAGTTACCGTCAGGGAGCAGAAGTATACAGCAGGAAATAGGAGTACAAGACAACACGGAATAAACTAACAGAAGTTGGATAAAGCTAGAGGGTGCATAGTGAAACCAGAAGTGATCAAGGAGAAAAGAAAAAGAAGTTTAGTGCATCGGACAGTATTAACAAAAGGTAAACTAACTAAAATTTATCTAGACCTGAGTGAAATTTAGTATGGAATATTCGTATTCTGAACAT
>NW_019416692.1:303759-306329 GCF_000390285.2 Anoplophora glabripennis | reverse complement strand
TATGAGAAAAGTTTTTACTCTTCAGAGAAAAATCATTAGATTCATTTCTGACCTTGGTTTTAGAGATGGTTGTAGAGAGCAGTTTTCTTAATCGAACTTACTAACTGTACCCTGTATACTTCAGTGTCTTATTTATGTCAAAAAACATATACATAACTTTGAAATCAGAAGTGAGACTCACTCTTATAATACCCGAAAGAGCACATACTTATGTAATAAATTTCTAAGACTCACTAAAACGCGGGTCGGTACTAATTATTGGGCCATCAAATTTTTTAACATAATACCTCAACAAATTCAAAATTTTAATGAAAATAATTTTAAATCAAGGATAAAAAAATACTTGATAAAAAATGCCTTTTATAGTTTTGAAGATTTTATTGACAGTAATGTAGCTCGAATATGAATGTTATCATTAATCTTAGTAAGTCGTTTATCCTATTTATTTATTTTAATTATATGTTGTTTATGTATATTTGTATAACAGTTAGTTGATTGCTATCATTATGTGTATTGTTATTTACCACTTTCTTTTTTTTGGACTCGTGTAAACACTTTTATATGTATGTAACACTAGCCTTTATAACTAAAAATAAATAAATAAATATATATACATATTAACCAAAATTATATTCAAGAATAATTTATTGTGACAAAGAAAAATATAAATTTCAGTGAGACTAATATCTACTTTCTTAAGCACTTGAAGGTAGGTAAGTAGATGTTCCCATTTTGACAAGTTGAGATACCTAGAAGAAGTACCTAAACATAATTATATACACAAATTAAATTACACGACTAATAAAAAAAATAATAACAATATATTTAATTAGGTATTAATAAAATTATTTTAATCATTTATTATAATTTTTTCATTGCAAATGACTCCAGCACTATGTACAGTTGGCGCTACCCAAATGTGAACGCATTTTGGTTGTTATGGAAATTTCATCTGGATTTTATCATAGTAAATCAGACTTTTTTTTAGAGGCGTAACACAGAGAGGGTATTCTTATGGATAAATTCGACCAAGGCATTGCATTGTCTTCCGCGTCACTGGAAACCTTCCCGACACCTTGCCTCATAGGTCTTTGTAATTATTGTTCTTGCCAACGTTGTTTAATATAAAATATACAACTCTTACTGACATTTAAATCAGCAGCCACTTCACTCAAAGACCAATTATCTTCTAATTTAGCTATATCCCTTGCATAGAGCAAGGCGCTTCAATTAAATGCTCCGGCATATTTCACGTTACTTGTTTACATTTAATTACGTTTGCTGTAAGTGACATATATGTATATTTGACAACTATTGAATTTTACGACCATGATTTGAAAATTAAATTACACGGTACAATATTGCCGTTCACATTTGGGTGGAGCCGTCTGTACAAGAAAATTATCTGAAAATATTGACAAAAAAATTGATAAGAATCAACAATTACCAAAGAAAAAAAATGTGACGTCTAAAATCAAAATTAATTCTAAAGTGCGAAAACGTCGTTTAGAACAAAAACGTATTGCTGAAAAATGAAGAAGACAAAAGATACGAAATGATCCAGCAGCTTATGAAAATTACTGTCAAAAGGCAAGATATGAAAAAAGGAAGAAAGAAGGAAAAGTTAAAACAATTTAACAATTATCAGGTCGAGAAAAGCGAGTTTGTCGTAAACAACAAAATGTATGGAAAAGAAACTCACGAGCACAACAAAAATAAATAATTGAATTAAAAAAATATATGTATAAAAAACAAAAAATGAACAGAATCACCCATATAGTGTGTTTCACTTAAAGTCAGTACACCATCGTATTTAGGATGGCGTTGACCGATTTATAAAATTCTGTTTTTTATATGGTAGTACCTACTAGAAAAGGTCTACTTTTTAATATTATATTTTTTGATATGTGATCTTTTTTATGGCCCACTATCATTAACAAAAGACCCTCAAAAATTAAAAAACATATTAGGCAAGAAATGGGTAGCACTTTCGATTTGATCACACCTCGAAACCCTAAAAACAAAATTTCATTATTATAGCTTTTACAGGGTGTTCATAAAATAGATGCAAACTTCAAAAAATTTCACTCATTGCAGAGTTTCCTCTATTAACAGTGGAAATATTTTCAAGCGATTTCATCATAATTTGATTAACCGAAGTAGACCAGGCGGTATCTGTTTTGGTTTGGTGAGATTTTTGGCTTTCAAATATCACTAGACTCATTAATCACTGCCGTGATTAATGGGTATTATTAAGGTCGAGCAAACAGACGTATAATGGGTACATTATACAATAGTCGTGGATAAAGTTATTTATGCAAGCGAGAAATTCAATAAAATTGTACGGGTGGTGGTGGTGGGGGAAGCAGAGAGCGCGGCGGCTTCGGCCTGCTCGAAATTGAATCGTCTATAACTACGTAACTAATTGATCAATCGATCTGTTTTTTTTAAAGAAGCGTCTTTCCAAGAACTTTTAAAACCTGCTTTAAAAAATTTGATTTGATTGAATATTCACAAAGTTCTAATTGTTTATAAGTACAAAAATTCGACCAATGTTTAAACAAGCGCCA